>NC_090648.1:431271808-431547097 GCF_040937935.1 Hyperolius riggenbachi | reverse complement strand
TTGTACAGTGGCCGTTACGGTCCGCTTTGGAACGCTAATGTGAATCGGGCCTTAAAGCGGATCTGAGAAGAAAAACTAACTATAACAAGTAACTTGTCTATATATCTTATCTAAAGTTTAGATAGTTTACACAGCAAATCTAGCTGCAAACAGCTTTAATAGAATATGATTATTTCTTCCTGCGATACAATGAGAGCAGCCATGTTGTTTGTAAACATTACACAGAGGCAGGCTTATCTGCATCTTGAGCAAAAAAACCTAATCCTCCCTCCTCCTCTCTAAAATCTCTGGCTAGTAATACCTCCCCCTCCTCCTGCCCAGACTGAGCTCCCATGAGCCCTTGCTACTGTCTGAAAGTGCCTTGGCTCTCTGAAAACCTGTGCGCGTGATGTGTTTAGTTTATAGGGAAATAGAGTATTAAAACAAAAACAAAAAAGTATTTGGCTTGAGGAATTCCCTATAAACAATAGGAAAGGAACACAATTATGCAATCAGTAAAAGTTCATCTCGGATCCACTTTAAGGTGAAAAATAAGTGAGCTTTGTGAATCAACCCCATAGGCTCTTATTCAATTCACTTTTTCTCATAAGTTTTCTGCTAGGAGATAATTTTGCGTCTTCTGTTTATACAAACTTTTTAGCACTTGGCAATATGAAAAAGTACCAACTAGCAGGTGCAGGGGCGTAACTATAGTTGAGGAGACGCAATCGCCAGGAGCAGGTAATGTATAATAAGCCTTTTGTTGCTCATTCCTTATACTATTAGGTACAGGACCGCCCCCAGGACTACCTCCGAGGCCACTGCAATGGCAGTGGGGGCTATAGCTTTGCCTAGTTACGAGTGAGTGAAAAGGTACTGTCAAAATTATTCTGAATATTTTCTTGCTTTCTGGTGGCTTAAAAGGCATTTTTTGACAAGGTGTGAACATATCACTTAGGAGAAAACAAAAGAAATCGCCAAATTCTCATTCCCTTATGCACTGCTATAGTAGCAAACTAGCAATTCCACCAGAACAGTGAATGTCTTGTGTTCGGGCTGGTTCAGACGGACGTTTGCAGAGCGTTTACAGCCAGCGTTCAGGGCTTGGTGTTAAACGCTCCCATTCAAGTGAATGGGAGCGTTTGTACCAAGCTTTCAAGCGCGTTTACACAAACGCGGCGTTTGGGTCCCGATTTTCCCTGGCGTTCAAGGAGCCCCTGGAAGCTACATGTAGCTTCCAGGGGAGGTTAACCGCGACGGCTAATGTCCCCCTAGGGGAAGAAAAAACGCGACCGCATCCAAACGCACGAACGCTGCTGAACGCGACGCCAGCAAACGCAACGCCTCCAAACGTCCGTCTGAACCAGCCCTTAAAGCTATGAAAGGGACACATTGGGCACTACCACTATCGAACTCCTTCTTGTAATAAAGTCAGTCACATGGAACTAGTATACAGATCAGCTACCTCACTCTTATGGCTGCTCTGGTCAGCACACTTCTTCCAGGTGAATAAATTAGGAGGCATTATAATAAGCCAAATCATTACAGTTTCAGAAGGAGGTCAGCTTAGTAAATTGAAGTCACATGCAGATGTGATGAGTGATAATGAGGACCTCCTTGCTGTCTGCTTTCCTTCTTGTGGTCTGTAGGATTTTGAATCCACGATTGACTTGTGCATGTAGTCAGGAGAAAACATCTGCTCACATATGAGCATAGACTTGTAAACATCTGCGACTATAGATGACTAAAACAATCAAAGCCTTCGTAAGAGTCCTTTGACATCTGCTGACAAGCAGGCATGAGGAGAACTATGGTGAAAGATATTACTATTAAAATCCCTAAGAGAGATGAGAAGCCAGTAGGTGAGCCAGATCACCTGAATTCATCTACAGTGGGTTGCAAAAGTATTCGGCCCCTTAAAGTTTTCCACATTTTGTCACTTTACTGCCACAAACCTGCATCAATTTTATTGGAATTCCACATGAAAGACCAATACAAAGTGGATCAAAAATCATGCAACATTCCAAACATTTTTTACAAATAAATAACTGCAAAGTGAGGTGTGCGTAATTATTCGGCCCCCTGAGTCAATACTTTGTAGAACCACCTTTTGCTGCAATTACAGCTGCCAGTCTTTTAGGGTATGTCTCTACCAGCTTTGCACATCTAGAGACTGAAATCCTTACCCGTTCTTCTTTGCAAAACAGCCCCAGCTCAGTCAGATTAGATGGACAGCGTTTGTGAACAGCAGTTTTCACATCTTGCCACAGATTCTCGATTGGATTTAGATCTGGACTTTGACTGGGCCATTCTAACACATAGATAGGTTTTGTTTTAAACCATGCCATTGTTGCCCTAGCTTTATGTTTAGGGTCATTGTCCTGCTGGAAGGTGAACCTCCGCCCCAGTCTCAAGTCTTTTGCAGTCTCCAAGAGGTTTTCTTCCAAGTTTTCCCTGTATTTAGGTCCATCCATCTTCCCACCAACTCTGACCAGCTTCCCTGTCCCTGCTGAAGAGATGCACCCTCCGAGCATGATGCTGCCACCACCGTATTTGACAGTGGGGATGGTGTGTTCAGAGTGATGTGCAGTGTTCGTTTTCTGCCACACATAGCGTTTTGCATTTTGGCCAAAAAGTTCAATTTTGGTCTCATCTGACCAGAGCACCTTCTTCCACATGGTTGCTGTGTCCCCCACATGACTTGTGGCAAACTGCAAACGGGACTTCTTATGCTTTCTGTGAACAATGCCTTTCTTCTTGCTACTCTTCCATTAAGGCCAACTTTGTACAGTGCATGACTAATAGTGTCCTATGGACAGAGTCTCCCACCTGAGCTGAAGATCTCTGCAGCTCGTCCAGAGTCACCATGGGTCTCTTGACTGCATTTCTGATCAGTGCTCTCCTTGTTCGGCCTGTGAGTTTAGGTGGATGGCCTTGTCTTGGTAGGTTTACAGTTGTGCCATACTCCTTCCATTTCTGAATGATCGCTTGAACAGTGGTCCTTGGGATGTTCAAGGCTTTGGAAATCTTTTTGTAGCCTAAGCCTGCTTTAAATTTCTCAATAACTTGATCCTTGACCTGTCTTGTGTGTTCTTTGGACTTCACGGTGTTGTTGCTCCCAATATTCTCTTAGACAATCTCTGAGGCCCTCACAGAGCAGCTGTATTTGTACTGACATTAGATTACACACAGGTGCACTCTATTTAGTCATTAGCACTCATCAGGCAATGTCTATAGGCAACTGACTGCACTCAGATGAAAGGGGGCCAAATAATTATGCACACACCACTTTGCAGTTATTTATTTGTAAAAAATGTTTGGAATCATGTATGATTTTCGTTCCACTTCTCATGTGTACACCACTTTGTGTCTTTCATGTAGAATTCCAATAAAATTGATTCATGTTTGTAGCAGTAATATGACAAAATGTGGAAAACTTCAAGGGGGCCGAATACTTTTGCTACCCACTGTATACCCAAATATGTCTAGGTGGGCTGCAGGACTCTTACTGTGAGATGTCGGTCACCGCTGGCAGGGGACTCTCCTCACTCATAGCATCCATGTCGTCTGTATAACTGTTAGTCCGGGAGATGTCTGGAAGGGACTCCACTGGACGGTTCTTTCCTGTGTGGATAATAAACATGGATAAAAAAAAATCATGCTGTGAAAATCTGATGAGCATGTCAAAAGATCCTTGGCTAATTTCTAAACTTCCTGTTTGAGGAAACCCATGTCTGAGCAGCACGGTTTTTGTCCATCACGATGGGTTTCTACCCTACCTACAGAGTCTAGAAGACTCAGGTCTAGTCAGGAGGGAAAGATGACTACTGTAATGTGCAGAGACATCCTGGATGAAAACCTGATCCAGAGCACTCTTGAACTCAGACTGGGTTGACAGTTCATCTTTCAGCAGAACAACAACCCTAAGCACACCGAGAGGGAGAAGCCTGAAGGGTGAGGGGAAGTATCGGGCACACATCGGCAGGGAGGGGGGGCCCGACTCCACCCCCCCGCCTACTGCCCCAGTATAGGTAGCCAGCTATAGTTGCCCCCAGTATAGGTAGCCAACTATAGGTGCCCCCGTATAGGTATCCAGCTATAGGTGCCCCCAGTATAGGTAGCCTGCCCCCCCCCCCCCCTCCAGAAATTAGAGCAGTGGCAGCAAGCGCGGGAACAAATCGCCCATTCCTGGTTCCAGGCGATGGAGCTCTGTGTGCCGCTGGTCTTCTAAGTCTCCAGTGCTGCTCACTGTACTACAGCTAATCAGGAAGTACAGTGAGCGGCATTGGAGACGCAGAAGACCAGTGGCCTGCAGAGCTCCATTGCCTGGAACCAGTAGGAGTTGAGTCGTTCCCTGCCCGCTGCCACTGCGCTAATTCATGCCACTGCGCTAATTACTGGAGGGGCAATGCTGAAGAGTGGGGGCCCAGATGAGGGGGGGGGGGGTCTGGCGCTCCTCCCCGCCACTGTGTAAAAGTTTTGCAGGATGTCCCAGTGATTTCTACCTGCGCCCCTGGCCACATAAGTAATTTCTTTACACTGCATTTGTAATTACAGAATTCTCATTTGACACAGCAAGGTAATAATGACAATTGATCAAAAAAGGCTGCACAATAAAAAAGCTCAGGGCCAAATTAACTTTTAATAATAATAATCTAAGCATTCTGCTTGCTAGAACACACCTGAATTGGAAAAAAATGGATTTTTGCTTACCAGGGGCCTCTTCCAGCCCCCTGTAGGCTTTCTGGTCCCTGGGAGTCCTCTGGATCCCCTCTGTTGTACCGCCACCCCCTCAGGAAAATCTGCGACTGGAGTTATAGTCACAGCTACAGGACATGCACGGTCTCGTCCGCCCCCCACCTCTACTGGGCTCTCATTGCCGAAAGCGTTCTGCTTGTGCTCAGTACAATTCAAGAACCACAGAACGCTAAAAGTAATCGAGGAGGTGGGGAGACGAAACTGCGCATGAGCAGTATCTGTGTCGTAGATCTTTCTGAGGGAGCTGCGGCACAATGGAGGTGACCCAGAGGACATCGAGGGACCTGAACAAGCGAAGACAAGGGAAGACAAAAATCCACTTTTTTCCCCAATTCAGGTTTGCTTAAGCTGTCTATCAGATGGAATAGTCTGGACATTCAACTGCTATATTTTTAGGAGGCAGTCTAAAATGTATAGCACATCCGATGTATTTGTTCTTCTGCAGGCTGCAGTACCTTGTACTGTAGAGTTAATAGATGTGCAGATAGACAGAGTAGACCAGGAACGAGGGCGACCTGTGTAGGCAAAGAAAAGGACAGAAAAGAGAGAGAAACAAGGCTGAAAGATAGACAGTTGATAACATGGAAGCAAAGGCAAAGACACACAGGGTTTCTTTTTTCCTCCTATATTGTACCAAAGCATCATATCTTCAGTGTTGTCCCATGAAAGGATATAATAAAATATTTACAAAAATGTGAGAGGTGTACTCAATTTTGTGAGATACCTCCCTGGCGGTAACCACGAGCCACCAGGAAGTCAGGCTCTGGATTATTGCTCTGAGCTGTGGTTTTCTGCCCAAGCCTGGCTCCTGGGCATAACTTTGAATCGGCCGCCGAGAGATTTGGGAGCAGGGCAAAGCAGATAAATGGCTCACCCTGCTCCAGCACAAGTCCCGGTGGCGCTAAATACTACTCTACCTCCGGGCCACCATGGATAATGGGGAAAGGCGTAATTCAGCTTCCAACTATTGCTGGCGGACGAATTACAGTGCTTTTGTAGTAATTTGTGCGCCGTCTATCGACGGCGCCCAAATTACTCACTGAACGCCACTCTAGCCGTAATTCCTATTACAGCCTATAGTGGCACCGGCTGCACCCAAATCTCCTGCACTGTTTTTACAGCACTCAGACTCCTGGAATCCGCCGGGAGGACGGTGCAGAGCATAGCGCACAGTGGGCGGTTAAACTCGCCTCCCTTGAGAGCCACATGCTAGCAGCTATTCTCCTTCCTTTCCTCTGAAACTCTACATCCCTCTAGTGAGATCGCTGCTCATGACGACAGATGGAAATCTCACTACAGGGTTACAACGCCACCCGGAGGATGGAGGGAGAATTGCATTGGATCCCAGGGAGGTGAGTAAATGCTGGGCTGCTGCAGATCTCTCTGTGTTGGGATTTTATTTTTTTATTTTTTTTGCTGGTTTTAGGGTCTGAAAGCGTGCCAAAAATTTGAGAATCTGAAAAAAAATCATATCACCAAGGAGGTTAAATACATACATGCCTATAGAGAAGAGGTGGTGCAGGGAGCCCTGGAAAGTTGGAAACGGAAAGATCCTGAGGAAAAGGTGAGGATGTGCCATGATGTGCACTCTGCAGGGATAGGAAGAGGTCTCCTAATGCAATCGGGGGAGGAGAGGCCACCTCACCCCGCTATATTGTGAGGGGAAGGGTGAGTGGCATGGCACGTAATACCATCCATATTGAGGGGTGGGGGGGGGCACGGCACCTAATACCATACAGCTATATTGTGTGTGTGTGTGGGGGGGGGGGTTTGCACAATGGGGAGAGCAATGGCGGCATGGCATCTATTACTGCAATATTGGCTGGATCGCTTTTGCCTAAGGCCCTATTTTTTCTAGAGCAGGCCCCGACTATAACTATGGTAGGTATTAGATTGTGAGCTCCTCTGAGCAGTTAATGTCATGACTACAGACTCTCTAAAGCGCTGTGGAAAATGTCAGCACTACCGGTACATAATTACACAGTATGTACACAAAAGATAGAATAAATCTGCAGTGCACAGCGGAGGCTTAAACACAAAGCTTTCCTTATATAAATCCAATAAATAATAATTATACATGAAGTGACATAGGTTTCATCAGTTTTCAGCTTGCTTGATGAAAACATCGACAGTCAATCAAAAGTGGATCCATTTCAGTACCAAAGACAGCAGCAGAAGACTGTGCAGTGACAATGTATGTGCCAATGCTTCAAAATTCAGTGAACCAGGATTAGGCTGAGGGATCTCAAAACTCCATCAGATACTTGTGCAACTGACAGATATTTTACTGCAGGATCAACTGAGTATCTGTTAATTCTGCACTCAATCATTTTTGGTGGACTGACATCAGATATTTACAATAGATTTAGGCTCAGCTCAATGAAATGATTAACCTAAATGAAAAATCAACCGATGTATTTAGCTTTAATGTATTTATATTTCAATTGTGGTTAAAATGTTTTAAAATAAGGCCTTGATTCATTACAGATTACAAATTACAGATTTTCGATCTATAATGCAGTGTAAATGAATTACAGATTCAACTCTCTTTAAAAATAGAAGCAAAATACTGGCATTTGACCCATTCTTGACTCATTATCGGTCTGCTTCTCTCAGTATGTGCTGAAGTGCTGATAAAGGCTACAGAGGGTTGTTAAGCAGTGAAGAGAAACTGGAATGGAGGGAACTAAAAACTAAAAGCAGTGGATACCAGTTAAGAAGCACAAATTTCAAAAAGTGATCAGCGCACAATGAAAGCAGTTTACTATCAGAATAAGCACAGAGCAACAGTTTATTGTGTATATAATTGAGGCGACATGTTAATATGGTAAAATGGGGATAAAACCAGTAAGGCAAATTTATTTGACAATTCATCAGAATACGTTTTAAACACATTTAGGTCCCTTGCACACTCGTTGCACTTCGATTGTTATGCAATCACACCACAAGGGTACCGAAAGGGTGCACCACATGTTACCGCTGTGGTGCAACCATACTGTTAGAAATACTTTGCATTGAAAAGTTCTTGTTAAAGTGGTGTGCAGACCTTCTTTGGATACCTGTCTGGAGAGGGATCTGGGAAGCCTCTGGGACATACAGGGGCTCTCCACCACTGAGGCAAGTATCTAACTTTTTTGTGACGTCAAGATTTTTTTTTTTTTTTAATGGCAAAATTTGAATTGTTTCATCAAGCACAGTGAAGCCTGTAGTCACCTACCTGTGGGCCCCTGGAAGTTCAGGCTGCTCTTCTCCCCTTCAGTGTGATGGTAAGTGATGTGAGGCACAGATAGGGCGTTTTCTGGGACTGATGTCCTGGGCCCTGCGCTCATAGGAGACAGGCACAGAGGAGCGAGGGTGGGACTGGTGGGGGAGACGATGGCCTCATGTACAGACTTGGTCTTCTTTTTACTTCTTCTGTTCTGGGGGAAGAGCAAGGACTTTCTGTCACCACATAGCCCTGATTTCACAGTCTAAAGGAAAACTAAACAGCATTGTAAATTCATTTCATTTTGGCACCCTCACTTAAACTTTACATTAAAAAGTTAACCAATCCCAGATAAAGGACTACTATCACGAAAAAGGTAAAATTTAAACTACATGTAAACGCATACAAATAAGTGTTTCTTACAGAGTAAAATGATCCATAAATTACTTTTCTCCTAGGTTGCTGTCACTTACAGTAGGCAGGGCCGGCCCTAGACTTTTTGCCGCCTGAGACAAATTTAGGAGAAAATTGCTGAAGTTTGCCGCCTGAGGCAAATGTTTCACTCCGCCTCATGAGCGGGCCGGCCCTGGTATAAATTTGATAGAACCAACAGGTTTTGGGCTAGCCCATCTCCTTATGGGGGAGTCTCAGAGTTTTCTTTATTTTCAAAACCACTGAGCAGGGAAGCTGGCCAGCATCAGTCTATAATCCTTTTAAGGGAATGTCTTTATGAAGAATAAAAGCCTTGCTGAGAATCTCCAATGAAGAGATGTACTAGTTCAAAACCTGTTGGTTCTGTCAGATTTCTACAATCTCCTTTAAGTGACAGCAGCATAGGAGAAAAAGTAATTTATGGCTCATTTTACTCTGGAAGAAACCTACTTCTTAAAGGGACTCCGAGCAGTGCAGAAACTATGGAAAGATGCATATTATTTTGAAGCTCTCTTTCTCCTCTTTCCAACGATATATAAACTGCCACCCTTCACCTTTTAGTTTTCGATATTTTCGCGATCGGAATCGCAGCCGCGATTTCGATCGCGAAAATATAGAAAACTGAAAGGCATAGGGCGGCGGTTTATGTGTCGTTGGAAAGAGGAGAAAGAGAGCTTCAAAGTGGTATGCATCTTTCCATAGTTTCTGCACTGCTCGGAGTCCCTTTACTTTTATATGTTTACATGTATTTTAAATTTTACAATTTTTCGCAATAGTGATCCTTTAAAAACATTTAACACATCTGTTAGTAGACCCAAGTAGACCCTTTATTTCATGGGTAACCAGTGGAACAAGCAATGTTTGTGACAGTGGTGAGGTTATTTTGTTAACTAGCATCTGGGTCCAGGCAGGGCTTTTTGTGTAGAACCTGAAGACTGTTTCCTTCAGAGAGGTGGGAAATCTCCCTACTTGTAATGAAGAGTTAACTATTTTATGAAATGCCAATTCCAGGTCCAGGTAGTCTGGTGGAGGTTCACAGGTACTTTGAGGGAGCTGCTGTGGGGAAGAAGGGAATTTTGTGATGTTCTGTCCAGACTGCTAGGCTGGCTTTCACAACAGTTATTAAAATCCCTTGTATGAAATATAAGATTTTGAGAGTGACTTTTCTTGTGTATAGGAAGGTTGAATACTTGAGAGCAGATCAGTGCATTCATAGTGTAAAGTTTTCCTCCTCCTAGTGGTGAAGAATGGGCATCTCATGCAAATACGTTTCCTGGGATGGTCTAACTAGTGTTAGAGCTATTTCCTTGAGAAAGGGGGGGGGGGGGGGGGGAGTTGATGAAGCAATATGTTCATGTGCTAGTAGATACCCTCAGTAGATATCCCAACCAGACTGTTGTAACATCGTTCTCTGTGGTCTACCAATAAATATGCTGGGACCTCTTCAGTCCATTCTGAGCTTCTTGACTCCTTCATCCCTCTTCTTACTTCTCAGATGCTGCTCCTCTCTGTCACGAGTCTATCCACTGGTTACCCATCAAATACAGGATACTCCAAGCTTGCTTCACTCCACTGGTTCCATCACCAATTATATACAGATTACCTGCTATTAGCATACACACAACCTGTCCCCCCTTCCTTTTGGAGTTATCTCCATAAATCTTTTCAGCACTCGTTAATCTTTCCAAGCTTCAGAGTAAAAACTCTGTTCTAAAGACTATGGAATGGCTGAAATAATGAGCGTCATGAATCCCTACAGTTTATATGGATATACTGCAAGAATTGTACGAAAGTGGAATTTCACTTTAATGGATCCATCCAAACTTTTGATATACTGTAAGTTTTGTCTGAATGGTGGCAAGTTAAATTGCCCAACAGTTTCTGATATCTCTCAGACACAAAATGATGTCCCACAACTCTACCCGCTCAATAGGGCCTCCTCTGATGGGGTTTTTAATCTATTTGCATCATGTAGAATGCATGGGTGTTGGGGAGCCTTTGACTCTGCATGTTTGAGAAGACTGGGGGATATCAGAGTAGGCTTGTAGGAGTCCCCGGACCTGCCTGCGCACACTGGGGCTGCCCGGCGTTGACACCACCTTATTGGAGTGATCTGGAGGGGTCAGGTAGATCTTCCAGGTCGCAGTAGAATTGTAAGACTTCTCGGCAGCATAGCACCTCCACAGGGTCTGTAAAAGAGACAATCACACACATGCCGTGAGTAACACACGCAGAGTTATGTGGTACTTTAGAGATTTAAGATAGGTTAACAGTTATTAAAAGGAAATCCTGTAAATGGAGGAGGAGGTGTTTCATGGGGTAGCATGCACACAGCCCACCTCAATTCACTTTCACTCACTTTTCATTTTTTTTTCTCCAGTATTTTCTCTTTTCTCTTATTCCCATACCTCAATTGTCTGTTTTTTCCTTCCATCTATCTTTTTCCTTCACTCTGCTACTTCACTTTCCTCTCCACCTTTGCCTACCATCTTCCTCTTTTTTTGTTTCTCTTACCATCTCCCGTCCCCCTTAACTGTCCTCTCACGTCCATCCTCGCCTGTTCTCTTTTCCCCCCACCTTACATTCTCCTCTTCTTCTCTTCAACCCAGTTATCTTCACCCTCCACTCCCCTTCCCTCCCTCACCTCTCTTTTTCCCTTCTCTCTGGTATCCTTACCCTCCCCTCATCTTCTCTTACCTCTCTCCCTCTCCTCTCCCACTCCTTTCCTAGTCCTCCACCCTACTCTCTTTGCCCCCCTTCCTTTTCTCTTTCCCTACCTCCCCCCTGATCTCCTTAAGTCCCCCCCCCCAGCCCCAAACTCTGCTCTTTTCTTCTCACTGCCTCCAGTACTGTCCTTGCCTATCCTTTCCTCACCCTCACCTCCTTCCTTATCGGCCTGCTCCTCCTGTGTCGTGGTCTGCCTGCATTGCTCCTACATCTCTTCATCCCCTCTTTATCCACAGATAATTGTCATCCATCTGACCTTCACTATCACAGCCCTGATCTCTCCTGCCATTACACTGCAGCATGTGAGGTACCTGGATGAGTGAAGCCGCTGCTGGGATCTGCCTGTTGAAATGTTTCTGCCGCTGTTTCTGCTGGACTTTTAGAGCAAAGCCAGAGCCCAGAATCCCCTGCCAGATGAGAAAGAGTGTCAGCTCACTAGACAAGACTGTATTTCAGAGTGGACTTTATAGAGTGAACAGCATCATTTATATTCTATTTATAATTCCTGCCCTGTGTGAGGTGTGGAGGGAAACTTCCCAAAATAGTAGAGGAAGAACATAATGGCTTCACGTGAAAGGTTAATGAGTACAGGAGCACATTATGTATGTGTGTTATGTTATACTGGTTACAGGGCTCCTATTACTCACCGCTGGAAGAGCAAAGAAAGAAATGGCAAAGACAGAGAAGCAAGATGCAATGGTTTTCCCAATCCACGTCTGCGGCACTTTGTCCCCATAACCGATGGTTGTCACGGTGACCTGTGAGAGAGGAAACTGAGCCGAACACAGGCGACACTATATGACATGCACAGAAGGCTCTAACCCTATCTTACAAAAGGCTCCATGAGTGGCGTCTTCCACACTTTGCTGAGCCAGGTACTGTCCTAAATATATACTCTGCGGTCCAAACCAATTTCTCCTTTGTCCCCATCTCCTCCCATGCTTGCATTTGGAACTTCTCACAATCCGCTTTTTTTTTTAGATTTCCTTTCCACAAACGGTTTGGCACTTACAATCTATCGGGATCTTTACAAACAATCTTAAAGTAGACCTGACTTCTTGCACAGGACAGAAGAAAAACCTAGAGAAATGCACCCTGTATGTATTTAGAGAGTTTAGCCTCTCTAATTCCCCCTCATCTGTGACTAATCACAATGGTAATTTGATCTCTCAGCTGTGTCAGCTGGCTGCCTCGGCAGAGCAGCTAATTTGTAAACACAGGATGTTAACCCTATGTCTACTTCCATGAAAGCAGGAAGTAGACATACTGCAGGTTTACTACAGGATTTGTATCAGCTGTAACAAAGAATTGTTTTTCTTTGAAGTTGGTTATGCTGTTGCTTATCTTTTAGAGCAGAGAGGAAGTTCTGGGTTCAGATCCTCTTTAAAGTGGAATTGAACATGTACTGTTCTGAGTTGCATGTCCGGTTTTGAAACAATAGATTAGTGCTGAGGAGGTAATGTTTACATTTTTTTTTTTTTTTAACTTCAAATTTTTATTACATTTTTGCATTAAAAGAGCATGAAAATTGTTACATACAGTAGCGTTGAAAACAATGAATCTGACACACAAGTACAATGTGATATGCAAGGTTGCACATAGCTTGGATAATGTGAAGTCACTGCACTTAATAAGTCTTGATTTTGTGCTTATAGGAAATGCTACAAACACTAGAAATAACAATGACCATAACAATAACTGTAACTGGCTGTTCCTTGTTTCTAACCTGAGAGGTACTTGAGATGAATTCGAGTCAAAATTAAATTAAATTAGGGTTTGTATTTAGGTGCCATGTGTCTAAATGGAAAAGATTCTTTCATATAACTCTACGGATTTGCCCTCGCAGTCTGTGTTCCATGTCTAGGTTGAGTTTGTATATGCCCATAATTGACTCTATTGTGGGTGGGGATGGCTCTTTCCAATTTGTGCATATGGCTTGTCTTGTTGCACATAGAATATGTGTGACTTGTAAGCGGAATTCTCTGGGGACATTTGAAAGGCCTATATGCAGTAGTAGGTAATGTTTACATTAAAGAATGCACGTTTATCTGCCATGAATCATCTTTTCTTCTTAACTTCACTGCATGCTCTTCACACAGAGGCAGCAGTTCTCTTTCTGCACTTTGCCCTAGACACTCCCAGTATCCCCTCTTCCCCACACCATCCCTGCTCTTTGCACTTGTGCCCAGACAGCCTGGCAATGCCAGCTGTTCCACATATATGGCACATACAGGGAAAATGATGGGAATGAAGATGGCCATGAAGTAGCACAGGAAAATATGAGCAGCTCGGGGTATAATAAGGATAAGGTACAGGCAGAGGCGTAGCTATGGGTGAGCAAGGAGGTACATATGTCCCCGGGCGCAGCACTAAGAGGGTGCTCAGCACAGCGGCTGTACCCCCACGTGTATGAGAGGTGGCTCACTGGCTGCCAAAAGTGCCCAATGCTTCTCTCCTTCCCTCTGCAGAGGAGTGCAGAAGCATTAACAGCAGCAGTAAAAGAGGCGCACATCTGGCTATCTAAATGGGGTCACATCTGGCTATCTATAGGGGGGAAGACCTGGCTATGTAAAGGGGGCACACATGGCTGTGTAAAGGGGGGCACACCTGGATATGTAATGGGGACATATTTGGCTATATATAAAGGGGGGGGGGGCACATCTGGCTATCTGGACGGGGAGAAGGGTGACAAATATGCCTATCTAAACGACATTTGACTCCACCCATGACCACAATCACATTCTGATGCGTGGCCTCACCAATTTGTCCAGAGGGGGTGCAAAAACTGTCTTTGTTTCCGGGTGCTGAAAACCCTAGCTATGCCTCTGGGTACAGGAAGGTTGTACCTGACCTGCCAAATATTTTAGCTGATCAAAGACTCTTTAATAGGTAATGTATATGAACCTTTAAGTTGAGTTTGCTGTTAGCGAGGCTGTTTCTGGGCACAGGATGTCCTGGCAAAAGTCTGGTGTACCGTCTAATTTACAGGCACAAAACTTCACTCCCTACATTAAATTCTGTGTCAGGCAGTCTGCGGCAAACAGCACAGCATATTTCAGCTTTTGCAGAGCCTCTCTGATGTCTTGCAGCAGCTTTCCATTGCCCGCTGTAGTGTAATCCTGGGTTGATGCCACCCCACTCATCCTGTCCTCTTGCTACCCCACAGAGTGTGTGTATGTGTGGGGAAATATCATTTCATTCTGGGCAGTGTAGAAAATGTTTTAAAACCTCTTTTGTTTTTTTGCTGTTGCCACTGTCTTTGACTGTTATTATTTACTAGCTGCGTGGGGCAGGAGTGCACACAACATCTCTCTGGATAATGTGCGTGCCATGCAGTTTCACATGTGCGTGCACCCCTGCCAGCATCACCAATCATGACAGGGCAGGAAGGAGTGGGGGGGAGGGGGAGGGGGAATCTTCATTACAGGAAATCCCCCAAAAGAAAAAAAAAGCTGAAGCTTTAACTTTTTGGATTCCCTTTCCAGGCAGCACTGAAAGGGTTAAACCTCAGTTATTACTGTATGAGGAGACATTTTGATCTGGCTAAACATACACAGAGCAGTGAATTTCTTCAGCAACTATATGTGGAATATAGACTTTTCATTGTGTGCCGTGCAAGAGTTAAGGTACACATTAATAGACCCAAAAGTTGAGAATGTTTCTATGTCCTGGTGGTGTTCACAACTATAAACATGGCAAAAAAGAATTCACCTTTTTTTCATAAGTTTTTCTTATGTTTAGAAATATGGCAATGGAAAACAATCCTGAGGTTTTCCAGTTTATAGCCCAAATTTAATATACAAAGCAGGATCTCTCCTGTCATACTCACCACTCCCCACCAGAGGGCATCTGCATAGCTGGAAAATCCAGTCCTCCCCTCCTCATCCACAGCATCCTTTTCAGCCAGATAGACAAAGTAGGATGAGAAGATGAGACCCAGAAAACCGATGTACAGAGTGGTGATTAGTTCCTGGAGGGGACAGCACATACAGAAAGTAATTCAGAGTCAGGCATATGCTATAACTGAGCAGTTACTTATAGGGAACCTTAAAGCGGAACTGAAGATCTTCTAAAAATAAAGAGTTTCACTTACCTGGGGCTTCTGCAAGCCCCTTGCAGCCGTCCTATCCCGAGCCGGTCCTCCACAATCCTCTGTTCTCCCGCCACCAGCTACTTTCGGTTTCGCCTGACGGGCCACTGCACCTGGGCGGCTCTGGCCACGCGTATCCTTCTTCGCGTTCCAGTCCACAATAGCGCTATTGCAGACAGGTACGCGGAAATAGGATACGCTTGACAGGGCTGTGCAGACACAGTGGTCCCTCGACTTACAAGTCGAGTAATGAAACTAGCTGGCGGCGGGGAACGGAGGATCGTTGAGAAGCACCGTGGGACAGGACGGCTGCCCAGGTAAGTGAAACTCTTTATTTTTTAGAAGATCTTCAGTTCCACTTTAAGTGACAAGTGACGAGACATGTGTATGTACAGTGCCAAGCACTCAAATATACTGTGCTGTTTTTCTTTTCTCTCTGCCTGAAAGAGTTAATATTCAACTATGCAGCTGACAGTTTTTCTCCAGTGGGGACCCAATGAATTACAGCCATAAAATACAAAAAATCAGCTTTTTTTTAGTTTGTAAACATAACATAAAACTGAGGGATATCTAAAAGTGCTATTTAGGAGTAGGAGGTTAGACACAATTGTTTATCTCTTTACTTTGTTTTCACCTAAAATTCACTTTAAAGTGAACCTCCGGACTAAAGATCTACTCAGCAGCACTGAAAAGGCTTGGTGTTTCTTTAACAGTTTCACAGCATCAGAACTTTGTTTTTCTTACCCAAGCCTCATTTTTAGCTGCACAGAAGAAAATTGCCCGGGCATTTTTCCCCTGATGCTGTGCAAAGCATGATGGGATTTCTGATGGTGGTGTTCTCCTTCTGCTGTTTTGGCACAAATTTGTTTTTTTTACATTTTGAATTTGAGATTTGAAGCCTAGCGTGCGCAGCTGGGAGGGGTGATCAGGACATAGGACAGTTGGAACTGTGTCTCATGCTCCCTTTCACCTCTTTTCAACCAAAAAGGTGGCTGCCTCATGAAAAAGATGGCTGCCCCCATGAAATGACAAACATTTGCCTGTTCTTTTAAAACAGGTAATATCTCTTACCCATCCTATCTATTTTAATTAACATAACTAGTATCTTTGTTCAGGCTAAAGTTCCCCTTTAAAGAGAACCCGAGGTGGGTTTGAAGAATATTATTTGCATACAGAGGCTGGATCTGCCTATACAGCCCAGCCTCTGTTGCTATCCCAAACCCCCCTAAGGTCCCCCTGCACTCTGCAATCCCTCATAAATCACAGCCACGCTGCTGACAAACAGCTTGTCAGAGCTGGCTGTGTTTATCTCTATAGTGTCAGTCTGCTGCTCTCCCCGCCTCCTGCAGAACTCCAGTCCCGCCTGCATCCTTTCCCTCCCTGCTGATTGGAGGGAAGGGACGGGGCAGGCACCGGAGCAATGCAGGAGGCGGGGGAGCAGCTGAGACTGACACTACAGATGTAAACACAGCCTCACAGCACGGCTGTGATTTATGAGGGATTGCAGAGTGCAGGGGGACCTTAGTGGGGTTTAGGATAGCAACAGAGGCTGGGCTGTATAGGCAGATTCAGCCTCTGTATGCAGATAACATTCTTTAAACACACCTCGGGTTCTCTTTAAGCTTGTAGTTACCTTGTCAGCAACTGCATAAACTCTAATCATTTAAAGATGAGGCATGCAGATTTTAAACTAATCTTATGAACTTTGGATATGGACCAATCAAATTCATGTAGCTGATGACTGGCCAAAATCCACATTTCATAAATGTGTGTAACATGAACATATTTGCATCATCTTGAAATGTATAGCTTCTCGTGAACCCTGTCTATTCATGTGCTTGTCCATGCTGAGCAGCGCCCTCACCTGGCGATGGATGAACACAACAGATCCCAGCAGCCTCCATGTTCCTCCCTGGCGGTCCACATGTAACATACGCAATATCTGCAGGAACCTGATTCCCCTGTGGTAGGAAAGTTGGCAGTTAGGAGGGTGAGGGGATGGATTAGAGTGCATACAGTGCTCTTTATGTATTCAGAACTTTATAACTTGAGATTGAACACTGAGGGACAGATTTATAACGGTACGAGGATTACTGCAGTAGCATACTGTTGTATCTCTCTGTGATATCACTGCAATTCTCAGTGCATTTATTATGCTTTATGGTGCAGTGATTAGGTAGGTCATTTATTTACCTGCATTATTAAACGGCTTCCTGTTGTGATAAGTCACAATGACATAGAGATAACACAGCGAGCAGTGTGGTAACTGACAGGAGGGAGCACTGTGCGATGCTTGCTCTCTTAGCCTTTCCTTGGTACTGAGGACTCGTACACCCTTTACATTACTGTCATCTGGTAAGGATCGGCACTCAATCCCTCGGGCCGCAGTTTGTGACTGAGGCAGTACAGACACCTCATTAGTCTATAGGCTAGCGACGTGTTCTGCCACTATGTAGAGGAAGCGCTCAGTGTGGTTTTGATGCTGATAAGCTGTATGCTCCTTTTTGATTGGCCTGATGAAGCGGGATTGAGCCCGTGAAACGCGTTGCCTATTTTTACTGTGGAGTATAAATAAATTGTTGTTTGACTGTTGATGCCACAGTCCTTCCTTTGTTTGCTTTGTCCACATGGATGGGATAGGTCCACCACTGCCCCATCAGTTTTAAGCTTGTTTAAGTGACTTTTATTCTATTGGCGCCTCTGGAAAGCTTCTATATATCATTCCATGCAAAGTGAGATATTTCAAGCCTTTATTTGTTGTAATGTTGATGATTATGACTTACAGCTTATGAAAACGACAAAATAAAAATCTCAGAAAGTTAGAATTTTGTGAAAATGTTAAATATGCTGGGCCCAAAGTCAGTGGCGTAACAATAGGCCCTGCAGTCCCTGCTCCCATGGGGCCCGCTCGGGGCCGTTTTGTGGGGGCTGGAGGGGTGGCAGCATGAGGGGAAAGCCTTGGCCACAGTCGGCGGGGAGAGGGGAAGTTCCCCCCCCCCCCCCCCTCTCCCTCACCTAGGGGCTCTCCCCTCTGCGCTCCCCTCCAGCTAGTTACAGTGTGTGGGCAGCGGGCAGATACATACCTTCTTCCGTGCGTTCCATCGCAGACTCCTCGCTCTAGCGGCTGACGTCACTTCTGAAAATTCTGCAGGCGGGCCCGGTGGGGCCTAGTTACGCCCCTGCCCAAAGTATCAGACTCTAATCAGCTAATTAATCCAAAACACCTGCAAAGGGTTCCTGAGCCTTTAATTGGTTTCTCAGTCTGGTTCAGAATTACGGACATAAATTAACTGTTGCAGGACAGTCTAATTTTTCGAGTTACACCTGTATTTAGGAAGCAGTTGGCTTGGGTCACCACAGGGGCGTATCTGGGTAATATAGTGCCTATGGAAAATACTGAAATTGTAGCCCCTCTCCTGGGCAGAGCCCCCTTCCCCTCTAAAAACAGCATTGTTTCTCCTGTACAGGTGTTATGGTTGCCTGCGTTTTTGGCACGGGTTATTGCTTAAGTAACTTTTTGGAATCTCTCTGTCCTCTTTTCTAACACTAAGCTAAGTGTGCCCTAGATACATAAATTAAGTAGCCAAGTTTCCTAGATAACAGAATTAACCTGATCTGGGGTCTGAGTGACAGGGAGGCATGAGGGCAGGCATGGGGGCGCAGCACAGGGGCAGGCATGGGGGCGCAGCACAGGGGCAGGCATGGGGGTGCAGCACAGGGGCAGGCATATGGCGCCTGTGGTGCTGTGGCGCTCACGGCACAAGCCATGCCTGCGCCCCTCTAGATATGCCTCTGGGTCACCAATCTCTACCCATAACTGATATGTCACTTTTGGGTGGAGCAGTCCTATCAAATTGGAAAAAGCTCCTTCAAGTCAGGGACTGATGTGTCCTCGGTGTTCCAAGGATGACATCATGATAGGTTTTCCAGCCATGTGTCTGTTGGAAACTGAAGGAGGGTTGCTATGTCATTGCAGCATCCCAGCCTCTTGCTGTCACCTTAGCTAGGGTGTGTGGCACTGCCTGCTGCTGATTGGAGAGGGACGTGGTTGTCACATGTCCTCTGAGTCTATACCATGGCTGGGAAGGGGCTTTGGCTATGTTGAATCAGAACGGGGGATTCTGGTCTTGCGATTATAGTGTCCAGTGCTACGGAAGACTATGGTGCTATATAAATCAATACTAATAATAATGTCACACCACAACACTTCCTGGATCCCAATAAACTCACCAACCTAATTGCAGAAGTGGCGAAGACCTGGCCATTGGAACCAACGCTGAGCACAATGATGGAGGCTATGACCACAATGAGATCTGGGGGAGAGAAGCACAGCACTGAGAATCACTACTTTGCATGGTACATTGGCCACTAAGTACAATCTATCCTCGTCTTAAAGTGTACCCGAGATGACATGTGACATAACATATACATGTATGTACAGTGAAAAACATTAATAACCAGCCTGTTTTACTTCCTTTATTTTGCTGCCTGAAAGGTAATTTCTAGGCATGGAAGTGACAGCTTCTGTCTTGTCGGGAATATAGTAAACATCACTGATAAGCAAATTACAGGCATAAAAGTTTTCCTGGCAGAATACAGCTTCTGAGGACAGAGAGAGATAAAATACATGAACTATTGACCTTTTCCTAACTCCGGGACACTCATTAGGCACCGAGCCGAGGTAACAAAACATTCAATCTCGTTTGTTAATGTTGAAATATAAAATAAAACCATGGGGTATTCAAAAAAGTTATTTTTAGGAGGTGAAACATAAATACAATTTTTAGTCTCATCTGTTTATTTTTACCTCCGGTTCACTTTAAACTCCACCTTCACTGAGGAAAAAAGCAATACCACCTGTACAAAGAGCTATATTATTTCAAATTGTTTTAGATTTCTGAAATCAGGATTACAGGCAACCAATATCCCAATCATCTACACAATTTAATGTAAAAGGACCCTACATCGAAAAAGTAAGCAGTTAAAATATGACAGAACGGATATATTTTGAACTAGTCTATGGGCCAGTGCACACCAAAAATCTCTATCAGATCCGCAGATTTCAGAGCAATTCTAGGCATGTTTAGAGAGATTTTCTAAACGTGTAACGTTTTTTGGAGCGTTTTTGTGTAGCAGATTTCATATATTGTTACAGTAAAGCTGTTACTGAATAGCTTCTGTAACAAAAACGCCTGGAAAACCGCTCTGCTTTAGCGTTTTTCAGAGCTGTTTTCCACTTTCCTAAACTTTAACAAGAAGTTTTGAATCCGGATGATACCATTTATTGGCTAACTTAGAGATGGATAAACAGTGAGCTTTCGACTTATAAAAAGCCTTCGTCTGACTGGTTCCTGACCAAAACTGAAAAACACAGCTTATATACACTGACATACAGAGGAGAAACATTCTTTAGCAAACATAAATGTAATTAGCAGGGCAGTTTCTAGGCTAAAATGCACCCAGGGCGAGGGTGTAAAAATTGTGCCCCCCGCGGAGCCAGGTAAAGGTGCCCGCAGTATAGGTTAGCCAGGTCCAGTTGCACTCAGTATAGGTAGCCAGCTATAAGTTTCCGCTGGTATAGGTAGCCACGCATAGGTGCCCCAGTATTGGTTAGCCAGGTAGGTGCCTCCAGTATAGGTAGCCAGTATAGTTGCCCCCAGCATAGGTTAGATAGGTAGTTGCCCCCAGATTAGGTTAGATGGGTAGGTGCCCCCAGTATAGGTTAGATGGGTAGGTGCCCCAGTATAGGTTAGATGAGTAGGTGCCCCCAGTATAGGTTAGATGAGTAGGTGCCCCCAGTATAAGCTAGATAGGTAGAAGCCCCAGGTATAGGTTAGATAGGTAGCTGCCCCCAGTGTAGGTTACATAGGTAGGTGCCCCAGTATAAGCTAGATAGGTAGGTTCCCCCAGTACAGGTTAGATAGGTAGGTGCCCCCAGTATAAGCTAGATAGGTAGGAGCCCCCAGTAAAGGTTAGATAGGTAGCTGCCCCTAGTATAGATTATATAGGTAGGTACTCCCAATATAGGTTAGATAGGTAGGTGTCACCCACCCCCACATAATGGAGGTCTTGGGTGGTAGTTACAATACCACCACAGACCCCCACTCAGTGCCGGTTGGCACTGACAGGCCAACAAACCTCCCTTAGTTAGTAAGCACCCCACCCCCAGTGGCACATGCAAGTCCTCCCAAACCCCCTCAGCCAGAGAGAACCCCCCAAGTAATTGTGTCACAGCCACCCTAGAACCCCCCAAATGGCCCATACAGGTCCTCCAGTTTTATATTTTTAATTCACTGAGAAATCAGCATGACTGACATAATTTATGAAACTGAAATAGAAAATACATGCAGCTCACAATGAAACAAAAGTTGTGTGTGCAATGCTAGACAATACACTAAGTTGCACAGCATTACTTTTAGGTAAGATTTACATCCATTATTGTGTACAGCATTGTTTGTGTGAGACATGCATCCCTGCCTTGGCTGTCAGGGCTCTGCATAATGTCACACACAGTAAGCAAAATAATTCTGTGCCATCTGCTCCTGGCTGCAGAGGTTATATACCTCCGGAGCAGACGACACAGTCTCACAGGAATTACACGGGTGATTTATACCTGGCTGGCTGGCTTGAAAACAAAAATAATGCGGACTAGTGATGGGTCGTGATGGGCCGGCTCTTTGAAGTGAATCAGAGGAGCCGATGCTCACTCTGAGAAGAGCCGATGCCTCAGCCGCCCCTTTTAGCTCTGCTTTGCTCCGTAATAAAGGGCGCTGAGGCATTCTGGGAGAAGTAGTCCTCCTCTTGCAGCTTGTAGGAGTGTTTGGGGCGGAGCAGAGCAGTAGCAAGACCAGTCAGAGAAGCAGTCTGGAGTTGTCATGGAGATGGGGCGGGGCTTTTAATCCGATTCTGAGTGGTGTCTAGTGATATTTAATTAAACAATGATATCGCTGCGCAAAATGGATAAAAAAATACTTGATGAGTATCCCAGCCGCAAGCAGTGTCCTCTGTATAGGAAGTCCAAGTGTTACGTGTTCAATGCTGCTGCGCTTAACTCCTCATAGACACATCCAGTGGTGACATATGCAGGGGGGAGATACAAAAGAGAAAAAACGAACACATAGGGTGTAACGTATGCTTAGTTCACCCTCAGTGACAAACACACTCTTCCCGAAATTGTGAATAAGCACCCAGCTGTAAGGACCACCACCTCTTCCTATAGAGCGGCCGCTTACCCTCAGTTTTCTTGTAAACAAGCCTAGCTCATGGCAGCCATTGCCTCTGCAAAAAAGATCCTAGAGCCAATACAAGGATAAAACATAGCGTAATTCCGTTTATTTAAAATAAAAATCCCTGCTACAAGATGTGCTTACAATGTAACTACTTGGGTATGAGCATGTCACATAATATACTGCACCGGATCCTCAGCGCGTCCGCCGGTCAAGTGTAGTTAATGGACCTCGCTCCTTCCCCAGTATGCGTGCATGCGTACGTCCAAGCTCCGCCCTACGCGTTTCGTCACTGGGCATGACTCATCAGGGGCTGGACGCACGCACGCAACCCTCACACATTTATACCTTCTATCGGAGTATGTTGCCAATGAGCCGACAGCCTTCAATAGCGTCATGCGCCTATACATTTTCATTTCGTGGTGCTGCACATCCCCTCTGTCGCGCGCACGGGCCACAACCCACTGCCCATAAAACCGCCCAGGCTGCAACCCAGTGCACACAAAACCGCCCCACTGCCGCTCATAGAGCGCACATGCAGCACATAAAAAGCGCATCTAGCGCATACACAATGCCCAATGTTGCCCCATATATATAAAATAGTACATGTACATAAAACATTCCCTAAAATGTACATAAAACATTCCATAAAATGATAAATTGAATAAACCACATAAAATCAATAAAAATAAAAAAACAAACTTAAATAAACTAAAGATCAGAAAAATCAAAAAAAGTCAAAAAAAAGGGGTTGAAAATGAAAAACAATAAAACAATAAAAATACACAAATAGCCTGTGTTAAGACATCTTTTAGAGAACCATAACCCATTGCGTCGCCTACAACCAATGAATCCCCGAGCAGCTCAGCCTATTGCACATGATTAGTCACTGTATCCATACCCCCTTAGTTGGGGCTATACTACCTACAGCCCACTACTATAGAGTCCCCCACCCCGCATCCCACATAATTCAGTCATTACTTATAAAACAGTTGATATCAACCTCAATATTTAATCCCTCAGGTGTGAGGGTGCGTAGCAGGTAGATCCATTTCGTTTCCATTCTACATAGTTCCCGTAATCTGTTTGCACCCCTCCATGAGGGTACCAGTTTATCAATTGCACAATAATGCATCTGGGTTGGGTCACATGCATGTACCTGTTTAAAATGAGCTGATACACTATGGTCCTCATGACCCTTCCTGATTTTATATATGTGTTCTGAGATACGTTTCTTAAGTTGTCTAGTAGTGCGCCCAACATATCGAAAACCACAATTGCACCATATCAGGTAGACTACATGATGGGAGCCACATGTCATAAACGATTTAATATCATATTTCTTCCCCGTGTTACCCGATGAGAACTCTGATGTCCTTCTTGCAACCCTCAGCTCACATCCCCTACATGCCCCACAAGGGAAAAATCCGGGCCCTATTGAGGGAGGTGGTACTCACGCCAGATGCAGTATTGGGTACAGCGGACGTCAGTTCACTTTATACTAATATCCCCCATCAAGGGGGGTTAGAGGCAGCTAGATACTACTTAGAACTGGAAGAGGATATTGACTACGACCAGGTTACCTTTCTCCTGGAACTTTTGGAGTTTGCCCTGACCAGGAACTATTTCTGGTACAGGGGTAAATATTACTTGCAGCAATCTGGTTGTGCGATGGGGGCATCGTTTGCCCCTTCGCTGGCGAATTTATATATGGCCAGGTGGGAGGAGAAGGCAATCAGGGAGGGTTCGCAGAATATCCTACTATGGCGGAGGTATATCGATGACCTCCTGATCATATGGAGGGGAGCTGTTGATACCTTCCAGACTTATATATCACACATTAATAATATGACCGATAATATCAAATTGACTCTGGAGTGTGATGTGGACACTATCCACTTCCTGGACCTTCAGATTAGTAAGGAGCAGGATGGCCTAAAAACTGCATGTTATTTTAAGACTACTGACCGTAATGGTTTCATCCCGGTAGATAGCTGCCACCACCCAGCATGGATGAGGGCGGTGCCCAAGGGACAACTGATCAGGGTGCGTAGGAATTGTACAGAGGTGACTGACTATGAGCTACAAGCTGACATCATTAAAAACAGATTTTTAAGTAAAGGATACGAAGCTGACAAACTGGATGCTACAGTAGAATGGGTAAAGAATCTAGATAGGGATAGGCTGCTGAGGGATAGAGAGGAGGAAGGGGGAGATACCACTCGTAGGAGTGGTGGTACTGCGTTTATAACTGATTTCTCTGTCCAATATAAACAGGTAGAGAAGAGTATACGAAAGCATTGGCCTGTGCTCCTAACTGATACGGCCCTACGTAGGGCCCTGCCGGAACGACCTGAGTTCATATATCGGAGGGCCCCCAATCTACGGGACCAATTGGTACCGAGCTGCGTGGATCCACCGATCGCGCAGAAATTTATAGGTTGGCAAAGGCCCGGATTTTTCCCTTGTGGGGCATGTAGGGGATGTGAGCTGAGGGTTGCAAGAAGGACATCAGAGTTCTCATCGGGTAACACGGGGAAGAAATATGATATTAAATCGTTTATGACATGTGGCTCCCATCATGTAGTCTACCTGATATGGTGCAATTGTGGTTTTCGATATGTTGGGCGCACTACTAGACAACTTAAGAAACGTATCTCAGAACACATATATAAAATCAGGAAGGGTCATGAGGACCATAGTGTATCAGCTCATTTTAAACAGGTACATGCATGTGACCCAACCCAGATGCATTATTGTGCAATTGATAAACTGGTACCCTCATGGAGGGGTGCAAACAGATTACGGGAACTATGTAGAATGGAAACGAAATGGATCTACCTGCTACGCACCCTCACACCTGAGGGATTAAATATTGAGGTTGATATCAACTGTTTTATAAGTAATGACTGAATTATGTGGGATGCGGGGTGGGGGACTCTATAGTAGTGGGCTGTAGGTAGTATAGCCCCAACTAAGGGGGTATGGATACAGTGACTAATCATGTGCAATAGGCTGAGCTGCTCGGGGATTCATTGGTTGTAGGCGACGCAATGGGTTATGGTTCTCTAAAAGATGTCTTAACACAGGCTATTTGTGTATTTTTATTGTTTTATTGTTTTTCATTTTCAACCCCTTTTTTTTGACTTTTTTTGATTTTTCTGATCTTTAGTTTATTTAAGTTTGTTTTTTTATTTTTATTGATTTTATGTGGTTTATTCAATTTATCATTTTATGGAATGTTTTATGTACATTTTAGGGAATGTTTTATGTACATGTACTATTTTATATATATGGGGCAACATTGGGCATTGTGTATGCGCTAGATGCGCTTTTTATGTGCTGCATGTGCGCTCTATGAGCGGCAGTGGGGCGGTTTTGTGTGCACTGGGTTGCAGCCTGGGCGGTTTTATGGGCAGTGGGTTGTGGCCCGTGCGCGCGACAGAGGGGATGTGCAGCACCACGAAATGAAAATGTATAGGCGCATGACGCTATTGAAGGCTGTCGGCTCATTGGCAACATACTCCGATAGAAGGTATAAATGTGTGAGGGTTGCGTGCGTGCGTCCAGCCCCTGATGAGTCACGCCCAGTGACGAAACGCGTAGGGCGGAGCTTGGACGTACGCATGCACGCATACTGGGGAAGGAGCGAGGTCCATTAAGTACACTTGACCGGCGGACGCGCTGAGGATCCGGTGCAGTATATTATGTGACATGCTCATACCCAAGTAGTTACATTGTAAGCACATCTTGTAGCAGGGATTTTTATTTTAAATAAACGGAATTACGCTATGTTTTATCCTTGTATTGGCTCTAGGATCTTTTTTGCAGAGGCAATGGCTGCCATGAGCTAGGCTTGTTTACAAGAAAACTGAGGGTAAGCGGCCGCTCTATAGGAAGAGGTGGTGGTCCTTACAGCTGGGTGCTTATTCACAATTTCGGGAAGAGTGTGTTTGTCACTGAGGGTGAACTAAGCATACGTTACACCCTATGTGTTCGTTTTTTCTCTTTTGTATCTCCCCCCTGCATATGTCACCACTGGATGTGTCTATAGTGATATTTAATGAAGAGCCGATTCAGAGCCGTAAGAGCCGGCTCTTTACTGGGAGCCGATTCAGAAGAGCCGATTCTCTGAAAAGAGCCGGAATTCCCATCACTAATGCGGACATCCTGGACACAGCAGAACGCAGCTTTTTGTCCTGTTGCTGCTTCTGCTTGGTTTTCTTCACGGAGACAGAGGGGCGGGCTCGGTCGGCTGGCTGCCTTACTCTCATTGGCTGGAGATAGGCACCAGCTGAAAAATGAGAGTTACTGATTGGAGGGCGGGAGGGAAGGGAGAAAAAAAAGAAGCCTTATGCTTCTCACACAGTGCAGCCGCCGGGGACCTGTCTGCTTATATCTGTTGTGCACACGTGTGCACAGAAAATAGTGTAAACACTGAGTGGCTCCCTAGCATTGTCCTCCATCCTGCGCCCATCTTCCTTGACCTGCTGGCCTGCGCTCAGTGCAGTCGCACGGCCCGCACGGTGGTAGAAACGGCCCTGGTAATTAGATGCCTTAACTGTTACTGAGGAGGCTTTCCCAGGCATCCTATCTAAATTGATAAGATCAATAGAATCCTCAACATGACATAAAGCAGACTCTGGTGATGGGGAGACATAATTGAGGCAGAAACGCCTCAGAAATCTAAAAAATGCTGCAGCACCCGAGTTTGCATTTGTGGAAAAAACGAACCGCTCTGGTGTGCACCAGCCCATTGAAATACATTAGCCAAGCAGTTTTCAAACAGCTAGCGGTTTTTAAACACTCTCCAGAACCGCTATGGTGTGCACCAGACCTAACTCCTCACGGGGGATTCTCAGGGTTTTCTTTGTTTTCAAAAGTATTTCATGAACAGCAGTTTAACTTCCAAAATAGTAAGCTACCAGCCAGCCTCCCCACTCAATTGCACACTATTTTGGCAGTTAGATTTAGCAACTGCTGTTTAGGAAATGTTTTTTATAATTAAAAAAAAAAAACAACTGAGAATCCCCCATGAAGAGATGGACTAGTCCAAAACCTGACGGTTCTGTCAGGTTTTAACTGCTTACTTTTTTCGCTGTAGTGGTTCTTTAATTAGAATATTAGCAGATTAACAGATTAATGATTCTATGGATCATGGAAAGTGTAGTCCTGTGTCTAACACAGTAAAATGGTAAAGAAAGCAGAATAAGTGAATCCCATTACCCCCCTGCTAGGAGAGAGCAATCAAATAAAAATGATGTATTTTAAATATTACAAAATATTTAGTGTTAAAATACCTTAAATCAGAGGTGGCCAGGAATCTGAATCTGAATGAGACATTTTTTTCTAAGTTTATTTTTTGTTGTGAAGATAATTGTGTTGTTCAGTCAGTAACAGTCAGTTAGTAACTCAATGTAGGATTTATACAGTATTTAGCTGGTAGAAGTCCTTTGGAAAGTTGATCTTGTTAGGTATAACTATCTGCCTGTTGTGTGTAGGTTGCAGCAGAGAGGCTGTGACTGCTGTTTAATCTCTCCTGTCTGTCAGCGCTATGGACAGACTATACGTATATCCTATAGCACGCTATTGTCTCCTGTACTCATACACAGTCTGTGAGCTGTCAGCAGGGCCGGTTCTCTCATAAAGCAAGGTGAAACATTTGCATCAGGCGCATAGATTACAGGGGCAGCATGTTTGTACTGAGTTTACACTAACAGCATGCAGTCAGTAGGAGGAAAAGCCAGAGGAAAGCGAGGTGAAAAGGTCATCATTGGGGATAAGCAGCTTGTTGTGCTCTGTGAGGATGTCAGGAACCATGCATAACCTTTTCCTGCCTGCTGGTGGCAGCATTTGCTTGGACTGCCGGGACTTTCATTGTGCCACCAGCAGAGGGTTCTGTGGACTGTGAGCAGTCCTAATTTTCTGCAACTCGTTACATGCATCCTGTTATCACTTGGACTATTTAAGGACTGCCTCTTCTCCCTGCTAATTGCCAGAACTTTGAGCCTCCAGGTCTGAGTTTATGGATATCCTGGTTCCTGATCCTTGCCCTGATCTCTGTTTATGCCTTCCTGTTGCCTAACCCTGTTACTTCTGTCTGAGACCTTGATTTTGCCTTATCCCTGGTACTGTACTTATCTGATTACCTGTTACTGCCCTTACTCTCCTGTTTAAAATCTATTAACCCCTCGCACTCACGCATGCAAATGTTCAAACAAATGCATTCACAGATTCACTCATCCAGGCCCAACTGTTATCCCTACAGCAAGTTAAAAGCCGGGGTCCCAGTTCACAGAAGAATGCATTCTTATGCTTAGTCACCTATACTGCGCAGAAGTATCCAGGTAAACATAAGTGTCCGAACTCTGGCCCTGTAACATGCATAGTGCAGACATGCAAACACATTCATTGCATCAAACCTATCAATGGATTAGGAGCACACATCCTGACGTCCTCTCCTGGGACAGATAGTGCATCTTACCAATCGCACAAGGGAGCTAACGTTATGTGTCCATGTGCACCATGCACATACACCAGTATAAGCTGGGTGCATGCTGACAAACACATACAAGGGAAGGAGGGAGTGCACTGAATTAGACCCTAGCCACAGGGGTCAGTAACAAGAACAAAATACATATATCCAGGCACATCGCATCTAGTTAGGACATTATATAAGTTATTAAGGAAATATAATAAATATAAAATATGTATTTTTGCTTGCTCTCCTGTTTGATTCTGATTCTCTGCCTGATTCCTTATAACCGCGTATGATTGTATATATTTGTATGTTGCTACTTTCTGTATATATTATTGTGCACTTATATAGATAGGTGTTGTAAATATTTGTCACTGCTTCCTGCTGGGTTATCTGTATATATTGTGTGCTGTGCATATGTTTGTATGATATTTGCATGTACGCTTGTATGTATGCTGCATTATTGCTTGGCAATAAAACGTTATATTTGCACCATATTCCTTGCTTCAGTGTCTGTATACTGCAAACTGAGGTCAATACCCTGTTTCTCTGTTCAGGCTTGTGACAGAGGAGTCTGACAGTGAGTGAGGAGGGGGAGGCAGGAGAGAGCAGCAGTGTTTCATTTGACTTGCACAGTAGAAGGGAGGAGGTGGCACTGCTGTCCTGACTGAGGAGGAATGGAGTGGCTGAGGGTGGGCAGTTTGTCACAGACTCACAGCCAGCCAGTGTGCTATTGTGTTGAGCTGCTGCATGTCATGTGAGAACATTAAATAGAGCAGAGTAAATTGTTGGGTGCTGTGCGATCATTCCAAATGGGGGGGGGGGGGCCACATCCTCACAGGTTTGCCTTAGGCAGCACCTATTCTAGAACCTGCCCTGGCTGTCAGTGCTGCTGCTGCACATATAGTACATGTGTGTGACTAGGTAAAGAAAATTCCTGCTCTGGATAAAAAAAATGTTCTTGAAAACTTTGGCACATTCACTGTTGAAGTCTGTAAATGCTAATAATAATTTGGTCAATTTCCCACTAGAAATAGCAATGCACAAGTATTTCTGATTGTCTCATATGCAATTTTTGGTATGCCTGCAAAGACCCATTCAAATGTCCTGAATAGCAGATGATGAAATCAGTCCCATCAAAATACATCATGCAAAGCAACTGTGATTCTAAACATCAGACTGCACTAATGGGAGCTGAGTGCCCTCATTGACATTTTAAGAAGAGCATCCTTGTGCTTGGCAAAACGTGCTTGCAAGAGCAGTTTAAACCCCATCTGGTAGGAACAGGGCCTTAACATGGCCACACACCATACAATTAAAAGATCCAATTCGATACATACGATTGGTTGTACCAAAAAATCAAAAGGTTTTTTTCTTTTTTCATTCATTCAATAAATCTGATCTAATTTCCTTTTTTTTTTCCTATAAAAGAAAATCAGAAGTGTTGGATTTTTCTGATCAATTTATATGAAAATTGAATGGTGTAGGGTAGATTGACAATTTCTTGATGTACAAACCCAAGCAATCTTTTCAGAATTTTCAATCATTTTTATGATAATTGAGGAAAAACTAAACATAGCTGTGTGGTACATTGGTCAGGTTTTTGAAATGTTACAATCGGTCATAAAAATTGATTGCAATTCTTGAATTGAAAAGATATTTAAAAAATTCTATGGTGTGTGTGGCCACCTTTAGGCTGGTTTAACACCAGGACGTTGCGTTTTAGGGGACGTTATGGTCGCAAAACGTGCCCCTAACGCAACGCCTGGTGCTCTCTGCTTTGGACGTCAGAGTGAGCCGCGTTGTGCAGCTCACTCTGGCGTCAGTGATGCCGTGATGCGTACTCTTGGACGCATGCGGCATCACGTGGTCCCGCCGGCCAATCGCCGCATGGAGCGGCCGCTCCAGGAAGTAAACACTGCACGTCACTGAGTGCAGTGAATATTAATTAGCCATGTGCCTGGCCGCTCTCCGCTCCTCCCCAACGTTACTGAGCATGTGCAAACAGTCTAACGCGGCTCTGCCGCTTACAAAGTACTGCATGCAGTACGTTATATCATGGCGCAGCGTTACAATGTAACGCAACGTGGGCACTGTGAACAGCCCATTGATTTTTCATTGCTGTGCGGTGGGGTGCATTACAGGCTGCTCTAACGTGCGCCTGTAAAGTCCCACTGTGAAAGCAGCCTTAAGGATTAGTTCACAAATAAAAAAGGTGTCAGTCCTGTCCTGACCTGTCAGTTTTTGACAGTTGGCATCAGTTTTGTATGCGTTTCTTTGGATGAGTTCAAACATCTGTACATTTCCGGGCCAGTCCTGTCAGTTTTATATCAGTTTTGTATCTGTTTCCAGGGCTGTGTTCCCACATAAAAGGTGTAAATGTCCGGTCCGGTTCAGTCCTTTCAGTTTTGTAACTGTTTTGTATCAGTTTTCTTTTGGTTTTGTTCATACATAAAATGTGTAGATTTCCAGTCCAGTCAGTTAAAACTGATAGAAAATGGATGCAAAACTGACAGGAATGGACTGGACCGGAAATGTACAGGTGTAAACCAAGCCTTAAAGGTTCATTCCACCTAGGCTCACAAGGCAGTTTTTTGGTGGATGCTATAGTGATAAACCATGTCATGTTCCAATCACTTAGGGTGGTGAGATCTCTTTATTTTTGACAGTTTAGGTTCCCTTTAAGAACTTCAGAGTCTCATTTACCTGGGGCTTCTACCAGCCTCCCTGCGCAGGATACACGTTGCCAGGGCTGAGCAGGTGCAGTGGCCCACTGACTTCCAGTCAGCGAAAAATAAATTAGCTGGCGGCGGGGGAACGGAGGATTGTTGAAGACTGACATGGGCACAGGACGGCTGCTGGAGGGGGGGGGGGGGGGGGGCTGGTAGAAGCCCCAGGTAAGTGAAACTTTATTTTTGACAGTTTAGGTTCCCTTTGACCCAAAGCCACACACCTGCTACACCCATAATTACGAGGGGCTCTCTCTACTGGGTGTTTTGTTAAAGGACACCTGAAGTGAGAGGGATATGGAGGCTGCCATATTTCTTTCCTTTTATACAATACAAATTGCCTGGCTGTCCTGCTGGTCCTCTGCCTCTAAAGGTGGCCACACACCATACAATTTTTTAAATATCTGTTCAATTTAAGAATTGCAATCAATTTTTCTGACTGGTTGTAACATTTCAAAAATATGACCAATGTACCACACACCTATGTTCAATTTTTCCCCCAATTATGATAAAAATGATTGTAAACTCTGAGAGAATTGCTAAATTGACAATCTAAGACACACCATGCAATCTTTAGAAAGATTGAAGAAAAATATCTGGCATTCCAGTTCGATTAAAATTGAAAAAAACGGGAAATCCGATCTGATTTTTCAGTTGGATGAAAAAAAAGCTTTCAATTACTTTGGGAGATCTGATCGTTTTTATCGAATTGCTGTAAAATCGGATAATTTTATTGTATTGTGTGTGGCCACCTTAAGGGTCCTTTCACATTGCATCACTTGCGTTGCAGGATAATTCTACGTGTCAACTTACTGCCCATTCAATTTTATAGGGCTGTTCACAGTACTGGGTTGTAATGCCTAATACACACGATAAGATATTCTGGCAGATTTACTGTCAGATCGACTATTTCCAGCATGTCCGATCTGATTTCCGATCGATTTTCTGTTCACTTCTATGGAAAATCGATCGGAAAATGAATCGGAAATCAGATCGAATAAGGACATTCAGATCATCATTAAGCTACAAATCTTTTACAGGGACCCCAATCCTCCTTCCCTTGCCTCCCCTTGGTGTCTTCCACTGGAAGAGCTTTCTACCAGGAGTCATACAACAAGTGTGACCAAAGAAGAAACGTTTCTATGCACACCTTAAAAATAATTACAAAAATTTGTATGCAAAAAAAAGTATTTAAGCAGCAGAATATGCAAAACCGCAAACAAATAGGTTTGTATAAACAGCAACAAATTAGATATGAATGTTGCAGCCAACTAAATATTTACAGCCAGAGGTAGATAACATCTAGCAACTGAGCGCGCGGTACTGGCTGAGTCTGGATAGGTCTGGCCAGAGTGAGTAACATAAAAGATTACCTCAAAGCACAGGAGAGCAGTGAGGCTCAAAAAGTTGGATACGTTTCCTCTCTTTTGTTTACACTACTTATCACTCCTGTGCAGCTCTTTCAGCACTTCAGCACACACTAAGCTTTATTTACTAGGGCATTCTTCCAGAGATCTCCAAGCAGCTCGAGTGTGGATATCATTAGCGATTTATGCAAACCTGGACCAAGGTTATTAAAATTGCCTCCCCCCACCCATCCCTGCCACACTTACCAATTATTGAGATGGGTTTGCGAGCAAAGCGTATTCGGCCCCTGAACCCCACATATTTGCTGCGGCAGCCCGCTGACCACAGCCGCACCAGATACTCTGCTCCAAAAAACACGACCAGCACAATCTCCTGCAGGAAGGAAAGAGACAATGGGGGAAACGTCAGATCTCAAGAACAACTTCATGACTAGTTATGCTATTACTAATACAATAAGAATACCATCTGTAATTTACATCTTTCAAAGTGATATACAGGGGCCTAGTTTAAAAAAATATTTATAAATAGAAGGCAAACTGAATTTTTTTGGTTCCACTTTTCAAAGCAATATTGTCACTTTTATAATAACGTCACATTTGAAAATGGTTCTGATACATTTCTGTAACACACCTAAAGAAGAAACTTAACCACTTCCAGACATTGGTAATTGAAATCTACGCCCTGTTTGGGAACTGTTATCCCTGCCAAGCCAAGGCATAGATTTCAATTACTGCGGTGCAAGCTCCCATCACTTCCGCCGATCGTGCTGCTTTCCCACCGCGGAAGCCCCCACGCTCTGTTGTGTTTAGTGATTGTCTCACAGTGATCACAGGGTCAGGAGTCCATTTCATCTCACAGAGCTGTCATAGTGAAAGCTGAGCAAGTGGGCTTCAATAATGGGAGAGCAGTGCGAACGCCGACAAGCTTGACAAGCAAGGATTTATTTACCTCTCTGGGATCCAGCGCAGGCGCATTAGCGGCTCTTCGTTCGGACTAGGCGGAAATAGCCAGGCCCAATATTATCTGCTCTACTGCACAAGCGCAAAGGGCTCGCGCCTGCGCAGTAGAGCAAATACGATTGGGCTTGGCTATTTCCACCTAGCTTGAATGAAGAGCTACTAGTGCTCCTGCGCAGGATCGCGGTAGGTAAATATTTACCTTGCTGCACTTCGGTGGGTCGCAGCACTGGATTGGCGGGCCACTGGAGGACCGGGGAAGCATTGTTAGGATCCAGAGGCTTTCCCCTCCCGAGGTAAGTATCACCCAGATAGGGTTTTTTTTTCATTACAGATCCTCTTTAAGTGGTTAAGGTTTTTAACACTTGTAATAAATTATGTACAGTAAGTCATTAAAGTACCCCAGAATCAGTCTAAAATCCTTTAAATAAAGCCCCTGGTGGGCTTGATTACCATAGGACAATGTCCTGGCGCTGCTCTGTCATTGCCACCGCCTCCTTCCAGTCTCTGTTCATCTGATGGAATACTCCGTTCGAATATGAAAGCCAGGAAGTTACCCCTAGCAACGGCGCGTGGTTCAGAACTGCTCAGGTGCAACCTCCTAACCACACAAGCACAGAGAAAGCAAGTGCTTGTTCACACACTTCACAATAGTTCTGCACCACTTGGAGGAAGTTCTGGGCAGCGCAGGAGCAGCGAGGGATGGAGGTACGGGGAGGACCCTAGTGGCAATGAGCAGAGTCAGGGCATTCCTAAACAGTAAACAAGTAATCTAGCCCAACATGGGTTTTATTTATAGATGGGTTCAGGGGTACTTTAAAGGGGAACTGAAGAGAGAGGTATATGGAGGCTGTCATGTTTATTTCCTTTTAATCAATACCAGTTGCCTGGTAGCCCTGCTGGTCTATTTCTCTGCAGTAGTATCTGATGAAAACCAGAAACAAGCATGCAGCTAGTCTTGTCAGATCAGACTTATAAGTCTGAACCACTGAAACACCTGATCTGCTGCATGCTTGTTCAGGGGCTATGGCTAATAGTATTAGAGACAGAGGATCAGCAGGGCTGCCAGGCAACTGGTGTTGTCTAAAAGGAAATAAACATGGCAGCCTCCATATACCTCTCTCTTCAGTTCCCCTTTAAAGGTATTACCTCAATCAATATATGTTGGTAAGATATTGGCATATTTGAAAAAGGTTGTAATCTCGAGACCACTAATTTAGGGGCTGCATGTCAATAGCCGGAGCCCAAATTAAATGGAGAAACAATTCATTAGGTTACCAGTAGGGGAATAGTTTTGATTGAGGGCAGAAAAATGGCTAAAGCAGGATGAGCCGTCTTTTGGCTTCACTCTGCACCCAAATTTCCCCTGTGCTGTTTTTATATGTACTATGTGTTCTATCTATCCTATCTGAATTATGGCCTGGGGCACACCAAGACCCGCTAGCAGATTTTTAAATTTTTTTTATCTTTCCGAGACGTTTTGCTAGCGTTCTGTGGATTGCTGCTGCGGATTTCAGTGTAGTACATTTCATATATTGTTACAGTAAAGTTGTTACTGAACAGCTTCTGTAACAAAACCGCCTGGCAAACCGCTCTGATCTGCCGTTTTTCAGAGCGGTTTGCGTTTTTCCTATACTTAACATTAAGGCAGAAACGCCTCCGCAATCCAAAAAATGCCTCACCCCGGGAGGATTCGTTTCTGCAAAACGCCTCCCGTTTTGGTGTGCACACGCCCATTGAAATGCATTACCCTAGCATATCCGCAGCCGCAAGCGGCTGCAGAAACGCTCAAAAAGCCGCTCGGTGTGCCCCAGCCCATATTCTGTGCTGCTGGAGGACTCTGCTCCTTCTGCTATCTAACCTGTCACACGCCCTCTACTGGTCAGACCACTTAGTGCTTCCCAATTTGCTTCAGCCCATAGACCACCAATCACATGGATTCAATCGATGTGCCAGAGCAGATGGAAATGGGCAAACAGACAGGCCAGGAGGAAACGTATACAGTGCATGGACAGGGATATATGGTAAATGTACCTCCCTATCTCTTGGAACTGTACTGGTCAGAATAATTCTTCACTTTTTTCGCCATAAGCAAACGAAGTACAGCAAATATTTTCAGTGACTCTCATTACTTACCATCCAGAATAGAGTTCCAGTGGCGAATTCAGAATAATGTTCTATAGTGGAAAGGACGCTGAATATTAAACATATAAGAACAAGAAGGAACCTGAAAACAAAGACATTGGTTATTTTAAGATGTACTGTATCTCTTTATAGACAACACAATCAGTGGGTAGAAAAACGAAAACTGATATAATACTGTATTTGTATGCCCTGATGACAGCTGCCACACACTGTAGTGGAGACTGCACAAGGGTCCTATGGTAACATAATGGTATTGGCAATCACATAGGCATCAGAGCAGTGTGCCCATAGCTGCATCTTTCTGACCCCATTCTAGTGGTGGTATCGGTGGCGTAGCTAGGGAGCTATGGGCCCCAGTGCAAGTTTTGTATGCCCCCCCCTGTGGAGATATATTGAGGTGCTGAGGATATTAGGGAGTACAGAAACCTATTCTATCATTTTTATGTCTGCTGTATATCTTTCAGAGGTGGAGGTCAGCCAGTATGGCCTGAAGATATTGGCAGCTAGCTTCATGGACTATTAAGGTGATTGTGTGTGGTGTCAATAGACAGACAAAGGGAACCTCATTACCTGTTTCTGGCTGTCCAGAGGAACTGTACGCTGTGATCTTTTGTATTAGTGTAGACAGCTGCCATTGTCTTCAGTGAATGGACCAGTCCCCTTCAATAGGCAAGGAAGTGGGTATTGTCTTGACCATAGGAAATGCTTTGAGTTTCTGCTAATGGGATTATCTGCCTGGCTTTTTGAACTCAGGAGACGGCCCATTGTCTCAATACACAAAGCAAGCCTAGGCAGGAAAAGTCTAACACATGTCAACTTGTGGTGAAGAAACCCTTTTTCACTGTGAGGAAATTAAATTATTGGAGGAAGTCTTTTCATGTATGTGGGCTATAGTACATTTTTTGTGGATGTTAGATCTCTAGAAATCCAATTATGACTGAGGATGTAATTAAAACCTAGTTCCTCCCCTCCCCAAGGAAGTTGCAGCCTCCAGGCGTAGCTCAGAGTATAAAAAGCAGAGGCAGATGCCTAGTGACTATCTGCTCTTGGAGTTAGCGCATAGCTAGAGTTGATCTTGACTTCTGGTCGAACAAGCGGCATGCTCCTGCCGACAACGTTGAGACCTTCAAGTTGGTAACGTTTTTTTAATCCCCATTTTTATTTTACGCAAATATCCGTGTGTGTTATCTTTGTAACTTTTATCTTGTAACTATTTTTACTTTGTTTTTTGTAATCTTTTGTATATAATAAGTTCTGCATTGTTCTATTTTTTTCTGGAATATTAAATTATTATTTAATAAGCTTGACTTCTGCCGTACTAAACTAACACTCATAGCCTAGAAGAGACTGAAGTGTAACCGTGTATAAGTTCATGCCTAATTGTACGCTTGAGCAACACTACCGTATGAAATTGTAATTGCATTGTGTGTGGGGGGCGTTTGTCATACGTTGGCTTAAGCGCGCAGCTGACCCAACGTACGAACAACGCCAGGGCGAGTAGCGACAGCAGAGTGGCTAACAGTATCGTTCGGAACGACTGTTAGTGGGTCTTTGCTTCACGACAGTGTAAGATTGCAACTGCGTGTGTGTGTGGGTGCGTGGCGTTCCCGTATTTGGCCTAAGCGCAAAGCTGACCCGAATACGAAAACGCAGAGTGCGCGCTGAGGACTCAACAGCAGAGTGGAAGTGTCTAGCGAACAGCTAGTGGTGGCAGTGAGAGGTGTTCTGAGGGGTCCCAGCCTTGTTTTAGCTTGAATAAGGCTGTTCCCCGCTTAATCTGGTCAAACCAGCAGTCGGGAACCGTATACGCAGGCGTGCCGCGGGCCGGTTCCTGACACCCCCCCCCAGCAATCTTTACATAATTGATACAGCGCACCAAAACCTGCAAAGAACAACAGTGTCAGAGGTGCAAGAAGGGGTTTGTTAATGATTACTACTATTTAAAGCATCTATAGAAGTTTTTATTACCAACACAGAGCCAATAGAGCTCATATGGTGCTTCAGAGAGGGCCCCTCGGGGTCCCGATGCGGTCGCTACCTCTGCAACCCCTATTGCTGGGTGGTATAGTTAGTGTTGGTGTAGTTGGACCCAGGAAGGGAAACCTTTTCCACTCATAAAAAGTCAATCACTGGTTATATAGGCTTTTGACTGATTACCATGATTGGAAATACTGGGCACTCATGGAAGGATGCAGTGTGAAATTCCACCACTAGATGGTGACTTGCTCCATGCCTACCATTTTTTTTATTTTATTTCCAGTGTCCCTGTTTGTAGGGTTGATCAACCTGCTGCATATAATTTAAAGTTGATGCTCCATGCTAATTTTTTCCAATGTATGCAGCATGAAAATGGACCAGTCGAATGCTGTAGCAGGTCCATTTTCAAGCTGCATACATTTGCATAAAGTGTGTTTTTAACTTGAAATGATTTGCATCATCTTGACCATCCTTACTGTGTAGATCATAGACGCAACCACGTCTTCTGGTTCACTGAAGCCCTGCCTGAATAATCATAATGGCCAATCCTGAGGATTTGACTAGAGGAATCTTATTGAGGAGCAGTGGCAGGAAGGAAGTTGTTGCTATTTACAGGAAGGGAGAAAGTGGTCCTTTCACCCGGTCCTATTTGGAGAACCAGCATGAAGCCATCTCTACCTGGCATGAGGCCTATCAACAAAGTATTTGGGGTAGGGAGAGTCATGTTCAGTCCTGCGTCTGTCAGTTTTTCAAGCAGATGATGTACTAATGGGCCTAACAGCAAATTCTGGAAGAGGAGAAGCCCACAATCTATTTTAACAGGTGGCACCGGCACACAAATTTCCGCCAATAGTTGGACGCCTGTGGTAGCACCCAAGCTTCCGTGGAACCGATTTTTTTTCTTTACATTTTTTTCTGCCAGCTATGCGACCAGGGGGTGTTAAGGTTAGGTGTGACGGGGGAGAGGGGGTCCTTTTAAGTTTACGCGCCAGTGTGTGTGTGTGTGGGGGGTTCTTTTAAGGTTATACGTCAGTGGAGTTTTTTTAAGGTTAGGTATCGTGAGGTATGTGTGTGTGTGTGTGGGGGGGACGGGGGCGTCGGCTAAGGTTAGTAATTGTGCAAATAGCTGCCCGATATGTCACTGCCTGCCACCAACTGAGGGGAACATGATACCACATTGACTGTATACCCTCTATACCCCCCTCCCCTATGAACTGTATATCCCAGCCCCCCATACTGTCCCCTATATCCTCCACACCCTATGGACTGTATACCCTAACCCCCTATACCCTTCCCATATTCCCACAATCCCCCCATGTCAATGCTTTGTTTGGCTTTGGGAATGCTAAATATATTTGGTCCTGCTAACAAAGCTTTTTTGGATTTGGATATCAAAGGGGTAGGGGGTGGTTAGGGCTAGTCATTGGCAAGTGGGGTCGTTAGGGTTAGGAATCAAAGGGGTTGGTAAGGGTAAGACATGGATAGAGGGAGCGTTCTTTGTGAGAATAATTTAGCTGCAGAAAATATGCCTCATTTATCACTATTTTAGTATTGGAATCAACACCCCAAAAGCGTAGAATATCTGTAAATTTACCAATATTCTACTGTCGCCTATTTCTGGGCCCCCAAATTTCCAGGCACCCATTTTGCATGTACGCTAGGAACCACCCCCTGCTTCAGATACTCAGTTCCCATCATGCTCTGCAATGTACCAACAAGAAGTCTGACACTACTATAATAAAATCAGCACCCAGTACATACAGGTGTTAGAAATCTGGAAATTTGAACCAGGTGACACTTGGGAAAATTAGGGAAATGTTGATAAATTATAAAGTTGGACACTTTTTTGGAATTTTATAAGCAGCCAAAATAAGACACTCAGCAATGTTGACACAACAGACATATTACTATTAATGCCGTAGTTTTATTACTGTTTAAATATCATTTATATACCACCATCCTCTTACAACATAGTACATTCGTAGCAAAGAAATTGTCTCATTTTTATTTTTAGTTATATAGGTTTTTTTAGTTTTATAACATTGCATCATTCTGTCATATGTGCAGTTTAGAAACCACACTCTGAGCTATAAAACAAAGCAGAAATAATGACCGTAAAACCTGCAGTAAAACCTTAACTCAAACTGTCTCTGGCCCAGTGCACACCAAAACCGCTAGCAGATCAAAACGCTAGCTGTTTTTGGAGCAGATTTCAGGGCAATTCTAGGCATGTTTAGAGACGTTTTCTAAACGTGCCTAGGGTTTTGGGAGCGTTTTTGTGTAGCAGATTACATATATTGTTACAGTAAAGCTGTTACTGAACAGCTTCTGTAACCAAAACACCTGGAAAACCGCTCTGATGTAGCGTTTTCCAGAGCGGTTTGCGTTTTTCCTATACCTTACATTGAGGCAGAAACGCTTTTGCAAACCGCAAACGTGCAGCAGGAGGCACGTTTGCGGTTTGCTAAAAACCTCGAACCGCTGGTGTGCACCAGCCCATTGAAATACATTAGCCAAGCGTTTTCACGGGCGGATGCGGTTTGCGGATCGCTGCTAAAACCGCTCGGAGTGCACTGGGCCTCTCACTGTTTCTTGGCTAAGTGCTTCAGAAAACAGGATTGTATTCCTCAGAGAAGAGAGCCTCAGCTCAGAGAAGCTCTAAAGTTTTTTTTTTTTGTTTTTTTTTAACTCTTCCCGTACTGGAAAACAACACAAGACTTTTTTCTTTACTACTAATGTTTCTTAGCTGTACTACACATACAATTCATCATCTCATAAGTTTACTATATCTTTGCTTCAGGTTTGCTTTAACACTGAGGTGGTAAACAACGTAAATATTAAACGTGTCTAATGGTGATAATGTCTAACAAGACATACCGTGATTACGAGTAAACATATAGGTGAGGGAACCCTTACAGGTGTATATTTTATACAGTGTTTCTACCTGGACATTAAAGTGAACCTCCGGACTAAACATCTACTCAGCAGAACTGAAAAGGCTTGGTGTTTCTTTAACAGTTTCACAGCATCAGAACTTGGTTTTTCTTACCAAAGCATCATTTTTAGCTGCATTTTTAGCTAAGCTCTACCCATCAAAGAAAACTGCCCGGGTTTTTTTTCCCTGATGCTGTGCAAAGCATGATGGGATTTCCTATGTTATTCACATTGCCTAGCAACTGGGAGGGGGAATCAGCACACAGGACAGTTGTAACTGTGTCTCATGCTCCCTGTCCCCTCCTTTCAACCAAAAAGATGGCTGCCCTCAATTAACTAGTGTAACTTAATGACAGTATGTTTGTTTAGGCTGAAGTTCCTCTTTAAGGTGAACCTATACTTTTAAGTTTTTTTATGCCTTTTCCCAGACATAATTAAATGTGATCCCCCTCCTCCGATACTCACCAAGACCCATGAAAGTTGTGGGGTGATGTCTCACTTCTGAAAGTAGTACTCTGAATCATCACAGTACCTTGGACTCCCAGCGTGTCATACAGGAGGAGGAGAGGTGGTTGCATTCAGCCCCCCCCCCCCTTTACCATTGATTGAAGGGGAGGCATGTCTGTTACAGCCACTTACTTCCCCTCATTATAACAATTGTCGGGATGTGTAGCGTCAGCAATGTGATGTGGCTCAGCAATGTGGGAGCCACGCGGGCGGTTCTTGGGATGCAGGGAGAAATTTTCCAGAGGAGTCAGGACACCCCGATTAGAGTTGAATTTGTTTGTGGTGCCTTCAGCTTTGTGGCCGTCTACCTGGTTGGTAGGTCATGTGACCCTGCAGTTGAATGCCCCTGAGAGGTAAGTTGGAGACCGGGGGGGCATGAGGGTTCACAGGTTAGTTGAGGGAAGAGGCATAGTTTAAAAAAATAATCTTGTAATTGGCCTTAAGGTTATTATGGGAACAAAAAACACTAGAACTTGTTTGTAGTGCTATAAAAGCACTCTTGTTTTGCCTCTCCAGTCTAAGCACTACAATGTGATCTCTGTAACTCACGGTTGTGTTGAGATGTGTGTAATCGCAGCCTTAGGTAGATTGGCGGACAGTGACTCGATCCAAACGACACCTTGCAGATCGTGAAGAAGTTTATTCAAACTGTGCAGATCATACACCGATGAACAAATGGATAGGTCAAAAAATCATAGTGTGAGTAGCTAGCAGAAGCATGTAGCTGAGATTAGTGTTGTCCGGATCATGAACGATTCGGATCTTTGATCCGAATCTATTTTGTGAGTTGAATCATCCGAATCATCAAAATGAGTGATTCGGATCGCAAAGGGGGCGGGGCCAGGAGCGACACGCCCCCTCTCAGCGGGCAGCGGGGTCCTGGAAGTAGAGCAGAGATGGATCGCTCTGTTGAAGGGGAGGCAGCCTTGCACATCCACAGGTAACTGACAGAGAGGGGACATCTGTGCCACTGCCAGATATGTGTAGAGCACACATACTGGCTGTAATGTGCTGCTCATTATAGGCTGTCTGTTCCGTAGTTGTGCACAGTGAACACATTGGAAACTTTTGGCACAGCTCAGTAACGTTCCAGGCAGCATGCTGAGCAAGGACAGGGCAGGCACTGTGATTGCTGTGCAATATGATCCTCATGCACTGCTCTAAACAGCTGCACTTTACTTCTGGGCATGCTTTGGGGAATGGGAGTTGGGAGTATACAGATGAACATATAGGTGAAATATATGTAAAGCATATGATTGCAGCATGTGGGTATTACGTGCAAACAAACATTTCTGCTCTCTGCTCGTCCCTTCTCTGTCCACTCCCTGCCCTCTGTCCTTCTACTCCCCTTCTCTGTGTGTCCACCCCCCTCCCCTTCTCCTGTCCTGCTAGTCATTTCACCCCTGAATGCTTCCCTTGTAAAATGATCCGAGATTCGGATCAAAGATCCGGATCTTTTCAATGATCCGATTCGAATCTCCTGGATCATTGAAAAGATCCGAACTTCGCATCTCTAGCTGAGATGCAGGGTGAAGCTAGAATGAGCTAGAATGAGCAGTGAGGGAGGAGACAAGGAGATCAGAGGAGGGTAAGGCAAGAGCGAGGAGACACACTTGAAAAAAGGCAAACTATGCATGTGTAACATGACAACTCTACTGGAAGACACTAGAATGTACAATGCCGCCTGTTTTAAATTCATATCATTGAGAATCATAAAGACATGACTTCAGGACAGTGAGTGGGATTCAAAACTATTGTTTATGCTCCAAGTAAGCCAAGCATACATCTTTAACTGCTGGTTTACAAGTGTATTCAACATTATCCCCAGCACAACTCTAGTCCTGTCCTGACTACAACTATATGCCCATTGTGCCTCCAGTCACAACTCCTCCATACCTTCTCTAATAAACCCCCAGTCATGACCCCATCATAGTCACATCCCTACCACACTTCCAGTAACAACCCCAATCACACTCTCCACTAAATCTCCAGTGGCACCCTCCTCACCACATCTTTAGTCACACCCCCACCACACCTCCAGTCATGCCCTTCCAACACCTCCACCAGACCACATCCCTACCACGCCTCCAGTAACACTGTCACCACACCTCTAGCAATGCCGACACTAAACCCAAAGACACCCCCCGACACACATCTAGTCACACCTCCTGTCACACCCTCTCTACACCTCCAGTTACGTTAGACCATGTCAAACTCCTTAGCTAAAGGTTTTCAGTTTTCAGATCACAGTCCTTTCTATCTTCACTAACTTTCTTTTAGATCAGCATCTGAAAATAGTTAATATGAGAATTTGAAGGTTGGACATGGAATTCACAATAATATAAATGTATTTCTTTTTTTTTTTAACTAGAATGACATTCATTTATGCCGATCTATACTCTAAATATAAGCTAAATGAAGGATAAAGAGGAGGGTTTGCTTTGTGAAACAATACTGTTGTGTTCTGGTGTTACAGTGAGTAATGCCAGTGTTACCCTTCATCCCCCTGTAATGTTATTTTCCACAATGCCCCGTATCCCTATCCATGACAGGTCCTGCTGCAATGTGTTCTGTCTGTGGACAGCAGTAATTAAAAAGAAGTGAATTATTCATCGGAGACTAAACAATGGCAGCCACGGGGATTCTCAGAAATCATCTGGCTTACTCTCAATAGCAGGGCTGTGGAGTCGGTCCAAAAATCCACCGACTCCGACTCCTCAGTTTAGGATTCCACCGACTCCTCGACTCCGACTCCTCGACTCCGACTCCTCTAATTTGCATATTACAATTTTGTTGATTAAAAGTATGTAACATGAAATTCGTCTCTTAACTGCCAACGCTTAGGAATTTTACAAGACAACTGAAGTGAGAAGGATATGTAGACTACTATATTTATTCCCTTTAGACTAAAACTAGTTCTTGGTAAGAGTACTTGTAAAAGGTACAAACCGGAACAAAGAACATCTATCAGGCTCTAGGCAATGTAAGTGTGGGTACATGTAAGAGTGATGTGCAGGTACTCTGCAGGGGAATGAGGAGATTGTAAAAGAGTAAAGACAACACCTCTGTGTTCAATGTGCACAGCATTCTCAGTGGATTCCCTGCAGCTCTGTGGGGAGTGCATATGTAGAGTATAGTACTACTGTGTAACAAAGTAAACCTGGGACAGATGAAATTAAAGTTTTATACATAGCTGGGGCTTCCTCCAGCCGCCTTCAGGATAATCAGTCCCTCGTTGTCTTCCTCCACCACCTGGATCTTCTGCTATGAGTTGAGGTACTTGAGCCAGTTGGGCGTAGTGCGCATGCACACACTCCGCCACCAGGAGCATACTACACCTGTGCAGCACTATTGCGCAAGTGCAGAATTTTCCTGGCTGTGGGAGCGGCATGCGGCCGGACAGCGCTGACTGGCTGAATTACCAGGATTCATAGCAGAAGATCCGGGTGGTGGAGGACAGCGAGGGACTGATTAGCCTGAAGGGGGCTGGAGGAAGCCCCAGGAATGTATAAAACTTTACTTTTCATCCGTCTCAGTTACCCTTTAATTTGTAGTCACCAAACCAAATTTTAACAACATATCAAATTATTTGATTTCATCAGCAAAGGGAGTGCGTACATTTGCATAAATCAGCATCAATGCAGAATTATTTCCATCTCGTTGACCATCTCTATTAGTGACACAGCTACACATCAGGCTTTATTCTTACAGCATAGATGTTATTTAGTATATATGTTACGGCCAGAACCCAAAGTTTGGCCAGAACTAGAAGTGGCCGGCCACTTCGGGTTCTGGCCGGCCAATGTGCGAACTGGCCGCTGCGCTGCGGCCAATGCGAGAAATGCAACAATTCCTGTAAGGTTAATGTTATGTTGTGGCCGCAGCGCAGCGGGCAAATGTATCACATCTTACTTTATTCAATGACATTAAGCCGCCCGGCTTTTTCCTCTGCCTCTCTCTCCCCCCCCCCCCGCCTCTCTCTCCCCCCCCCCCCCCCCCGCCTCTCTCTCCCCTTCTCTTATGGGCAGCCGGCGGGGACACGCGTGTACCCGGGAGTCGTTCGTCGCGGCAGGAGAGCAGAGCGGGGAGGCTGCAGACATTGCTTCTGCCAGCACCCGCTCTGCAAGAACGGCAGGATTCCCCTGCCGCAACAAACGACTCTGGAGGGGACAAACGTGTCCCCGCCCGGCTGCCCATAGGAGAGCGAGAGAGGCGGGAGGAGGAGAGAGAGGCAGAGAAAAAGCCGGGCGGCTTAATTTCATTGAATAAAGTAAGATGTGATACATTTGCCCGCTGCGCTGCGGCCACAACATAACATTAACCTTACAGGAATTGTTGCATTTCTCGCATTGGCCGCAGCGCAGCGGCCAGTTCGCACATTGGCCGGCCAGAACCCGAAGTGGCCGGCCACTTCTAGTTCTGGCCAAACTTCGGGTTCTGGCCGTAACATATATAAGAGATTCCTGTGTACACATCATATATACAGTCACAATCAGATATGTATATCTGACCTTAAAAATACGGGGACTGCTTTATTGAAGCAGCACAAGTAACTAATTTTGATTGGTTTATTTCATTTTTGTGGACTAAACACAGCTATTACTGTATATATATACACATTATTTTTTATGACTATTATCTAAAAAATAAAACATTTTATCATATTTTATATTTTAATTACAGTTACAAATTCATTAGGAGTCGGAGTCAGAGTCGGTGCATTTTTTCCCGACTCCGACTCCAGGCACCCAAAATTGCCCGACTCCACGACTCCGACTCCACGACTCCGACTCCACAGCCCTGCTCAATAGTATGAGAACAGAAGTAGAAGACCTATAAATAAAAGCAGAGAATAACACTGTGTTATTTGGGGCAGAGAGTGATTACTGCTGTCCACAGACAGAACAAATATACAATTCATTTTTTCACACCTTGTCATAAAATGCCTTTTAAAGCATCAGCAAGCAGCTGGTGAAAAGTTGACAATCATCTCATAGAACAGTGATGGCTAACCTTGGCACTCCAGCTGTGGTGGGACTACAAGTCCCATGAGGCATTGCAATGCTCTGACAGCTCTAAGCATAACTCGGGGAGGCAGAGGCATGATGGGATTTGTAGTTTTGTCACAGCTGGAGTGCCAAGGTTAGCCATCACTGTCATAGAAGATAACACATGAGAAAAAGTTAATTGCATATGGGCCCAAGTCTCTAAACTTTCTACTCCTCTCTCCATCTCTCACCCAATCTTTCTTTCCTTTCCTACTGATATCTCACAGTCTAAAAGAATTCCATTAGTGTGTAAAGCTAATGATCAGTGCCGTAAGGGCCGCGGTTACAGTGGTCACCTGTGCGACTGGGCCTGAGGCCCTGGAGGGGCCCGCTTGTCCTCCCTACATGCTGAGCCTGGCTACCTATACTGAGGCACCTATTTCTGGCTACCTATACTGGGGGGACCTATAGCTGGCTAACTACATTGGGGCACCTATTACTGGCTAACTATGCTGAGGGCATGTATAGCTGGCTACCAATACTGGGGTCAACTATTCCTAACTATACTGGGGGCACCTATTCCTGGCTACCTATGCTGGGGGCACTTATACCTGGTTACCATAGGGAGGGAGTAGTTATTATGTTAGGGAGTGGGCCCCATCTCACTACCATACCGGAGCGTGAGGGAGGGCACATTAATCAATGGGGGGGGGGGCGCATCCAAATTATGCATCAGGGTCCTGAGGTCTGTAGCTATGCCACTGCAAATTATTATAAGTATTTACTGGTATATAGCATAGTAATGGTCTAATGATCTAGCATATTACTGTATTATTATGTATTTATATATCACTGACATGTTCTGCAGCACATTACAGAGTACATAGCCATGTCACTGACTGTTCCCAGAGGAGCTCACAATCTAATCCCACCTTAGACATTGTCTATTGTCCTGCCATATTATCATTATGTATGTATGTATATATGTATATATATATATATATATATATATATATGTATGTGTGTATATATATATATATATATATATATGTGTGTGTATATATATATGTGTGTATATATATATATATATATATACACACATATATATATATATACACACACACACATATATATATATATATATATATATATATATATATATATATATATATATATATATATATATATATATATATATATATATATATATATAAATTTTTTTTTTTGGGGGGGGGGGAGAGAAGGGGGCCCAGTAAGTTTGCCCTGTATGGGACCCACAATACACACACACAAACACCTGTGTTGCAGAATAATTCTGTATGTAAACTCACTGCCCATACACTTCTATGGGGCTGTTCACAATATTGTGCTGTAACATCTGGTATAACATGCGCAGTGTCCACTGAAGTTCACACACTTTGTAACGCGTGCATTTTGCATCACACACAGGGCTTGATTTACTAAAACGTGATAACTCAAATATCACACCTCAAAGATATCACACCTTATAAAAGTTAATGCACCTTATCAGAGTAGCATAGCGAGCGCTACGAACTTATGCCTGCTAATTGGCAATGGCACTCGTCCTGCCCTGAGCCCCTGCGGGTTCGTAGCGTCCGCTATGCTACTTCGATAAGTTGTGTTAACTTTGATAAGGTTTGATATTTGAGTTATCTCGGTTTAGTGAATCAAGCCCACTGTGTGAAACCAGCCTCAGGCTGGGGTCACACTTGTCCATGCAGAAAACCATTAGTGTTCTGCCATGTCAGTTTTTGCGTTCTTTCCTGCATTTGCGTTTTTAATGTGCGTTTTATGCGTTTTTCATGCATTTCCGAATATTTTTTAATCAATATTCATAATTAAAATATTATTGTTTGGTCAAAAATGCATCAACATTGCATGTGAAACGCATGCTTTTTCACCGTAGGAAAGCATTGCAAGTAGAACAAATCAGTATGCAGAAAGAATAAACTTGTCGAGCATTAATAAAAAGCATTAAAAGCGCACACCCACCAATGTGTTTTGTGCGGCCCATAGACTATCATTATGTGCGGTTTTGCATGCGTTTTCAAAAACGCATGTGATTCAAAAAATTTGACCCTAGCCTAAGGTTTACATTTGGGGCTGGGGCCACACTTGTTAAAAACATGTGCGATTTAACACAATATTAAAAAAGGCATGCAATGCTTTCCAATGGCAACACGCGCGATCATTCGCAATTCCGCGTATGGTCATTAGCAATTAACACAAGCAAGGTGTTATGTGTATAATGAAGGTATATTTACATAGGGCACATTGTGTAGTTTGCATGATGCTCAGTAAGCTTTGTGTGCCCTATGTGCGCACATTAGCGTTCCGGTATTCTTATAATGCACCCCTTTGTCACAAGTGTGTTTGCCTAGAAATCTGATTTGCATAAGTTGCATTATGGAGCTGCCATGTCCAGAGCATTTGTGCCAACAAAATCCCCCCCCCCCCCCCCCCCAAAGAGGCACAATGTGTCCAAAATTGGGTTAAATTAATTTAATCTGATCGAATTGGTTAGGAGGTTTTTGACCATTAGTGGTCCCAAACGATCATTTACGATCGTTCATGTGAAGAATCGATCGTAAATAATCGTTCAGTAAATTGTATCGTTAGTGGCCACCTCAAAGGTTGTGCTTATGGTGTTTGGATTGTATCCTTACTGGGTTGCTTAGTGCTGCTTGTAGTGCATTTTTTTTCTTGTTTTTTTTTTTTTACACAAGTATTTTATTAAAACAAATCAGAAAATACACAACAGTATCATCAGGTGGCTCTTTCGGCCTCCAAGTTCGACAACTAATAGCATTCAAGGCTGGAACCCACTAGAGCGATTTTTTGAGCAATTAGGGAGCGCTTTAAATCGCTAGCGCTTTCCCTAAACGTTCTGCCAATGTAAGTAAATGTAACAAATTCCAAAGTAGCAATTGCGATTAGCAAAATCGCAATCGCAGGACATGCAGCATTTTGGGAGCATTTGAGCTTCAATGTAATATATTGAAGCGCTGGCAAATCACTCATGAATCGCTACACATAGCGATTTGAGTGCGATTGTAAGCTGTAATAAAATTCTGATACATTTAAAGGACCAATCAGAATTAAAATCGCTAATCGCAAATCGCTACACAATCGCTGGCACAAAGCTTACACTTTTTAAAATCTCTCCCAAAAGCGCCGGAAATCGCTCATAAAATCGCTTACAAAACTCTGAATAAAAACGCTAGCGATTGTGATAGCGTTTTGCGATTTGTAGTGGGTTCCAGGCCTCAGGCTAGGAAATTGAAGATGGTAAACCAGTTAAATGATTAGCCAGGCCTGTATCTCTGTTGTATTGCCAAAAACATCACTGATATCAGACCAATGGATCCGTAAACAAATCAAACATACAAACAAGCAGAATGTCTAGGCCACACACCATACAATTTGACTTTACAATCAATCACCAATTTTACCACTTTCATGTAGTATAAGAGACTAAGGGCCCATTCACTGGCTGATTTCAGCCATCGATCGATCGATTCTATAGAATTGATCGATCAGAAATCGATTCTATCAAATTCCCCATTCGATCGATTTGCGGCCGATCGATTTCGATCGAGTAGGTCTATCTGACGTGCTGGCAGCAGATCGATGGCCCATAGAGTTGCATTGGATCTAATGGTCCAATAATGCATTTAGATAGATTTCCAATAGATTTCATTCTGAAATCTATTGGAAATCTGTTCCTAGTGTGTGGCACACATCAGATAGATTCCTATCAGATTTCACTTGACAGGCATCTGCCAGAAATCTATCTGATGGTCAAATCTGCTACAAATCTATAAGTGTATGGCCACTTTAATAACTGAAAAATATATCCAAGTCACAGTTAATCTGTTGCTGTTATACTACATGGATGTTGGTAAGATTGTATAAAAATTGTATCGTCATATTGTATGGTGTGTGGCCACGCACAATCAGATTTTTCAGCAGATTTAAGGTGGCCACACACCATACAATTTTCATGCAATCTGACTGTACAATTTTAAACCATCTTACCAACATCCATGTAGCACTTGGTGATTGATTGTTCAGCCAGATTGCATGAAAATTGTATGGTGTGTAGCCACCTTTAAGGGGCCCATACACTGGTCGATTTCAGCCATCGATTGATCGATCGATTCTATAGAATCGATTGATGGATCAGAAATCGATTCTATTAAATTCCCCATTCGATCGATTTGCAGCCGATTCCGATCGATTTCGATGGATTTGATCTACCTGACAAGATGGAAAATCTAGGTCGATATGCTGCTGGCAGCAGATCAATGGCCCATAGAGTTGCATTGGATCTAATGGTCCAATAATCTGTTCCTAGTGTGTGGCACACATCAGATAGATTCCTGTCAGATTCGACTTGACAGGCATCTGACAGAAACCTATCTGATGGTCGAATCTGCTGCAAATCTATAAGTGTATGGCCACCTTTACTGTCCGATCAATTTTCAGATCATTTTTCTAAGATCGGACCTGTCGGAAATTACCTATCAAACCATCTCTCTGCCAAAATATCTCATGGTGTATTCCCAGCATTAGAGCTAAATGGGGCTTGTTTACCAATATTGAAAACGTGATGATTTTAACCATGACAAAGAATTGAGAAAATTATCAAAAAATGTTCCCGTGAAATCATATGACTCAGTGGGTGTGAACTTCACAGTTTAGAAAGAAGTAATGATGTGTATAGCATAGAAGCTTGTAGTGCATTTTTACTGACGCTAGCCACACTGCAAGCAATTAGAAATGAATCAGGAGGTAGAGGTCAGTTCATCACCTTATACTCCAGATTCCAGGAGAAATGTGACAGAGAATTGATAAACCTGCCAGTACTGTAGCACTCCAAAGTTATTCAGGTGTGGTTCCCTCAATCAAAGCTACACTTCAATAACCATGGACAACACGGTGATGTAGTGGTTAGCACTCTTGCCTTGCAGTGATGGGTCCCCGGTTCGAATCCCAGCAAGTGCGCTATCTACATGGGTTTGTATGTTCTCCCGGTGTCTGTGTGGGTTTCCCCTAGGCTCTCTGGTTTCCTCCCACTTCCCCAAAACATACAGATAAGTTAATTGGTTTCCCCTATACATACATAGACATATGACTTTGGTAGGGATTCGATGGTGAGCCCCTTTGAGGGACAGTTAAAGGACACATCCAACTTATAAAAAAAATAAAGATCCACTTACCTGGCGCTTCCTCCAGCCCGTGACAGCCGTCCTGTGCCCTCCCCGCAGCTCCGGAGGCTCCTGGTCTTCTCTGCTGGCGCCAGGTCGGGTTCCGGGTCGGCTCCTTCTGCACTCCAGCGCGCGGTCATGTGGTCCCTCCGATGTCATCAGGACGGTACTGCACAGGCGCAGAACTACTGTGCCTGCGCAGTACCATCCAGATGACGTCGGAGGGACCACGTGACCCGCGCCATGGAGCTCAGAAGAAGCCGACCTGGTATCGAGGTCTGCTGCGCCAGCGGAGAAGACCAGGAGCCTCCAGAGCTGCGGCGAGGGCACAGGACGGCTGTCATGGGCTGGAGGAAGCGCAAGGTAAGTGGATCTTTTTTTTTTTTGTTATAAGCTTGGACCACTCCTTTAAGTGACAAGACTATATATACTCTGTGCAACGCTACGGAAGATGTTGGTGCTATATAAATACTAAAATAATAAAAATAACCAGAAGTTCATTCATTGATGATCAAGGCTTTTGAATGTACCAGGAAACCTAATGTACACCAACCAAATGCACAGCCTATACTGGATGAGCTGACACGGAAAGTGCATTATGTCTTTGTTTTGTGATGTTGGGGTTGATGCCGGCAGCGCTGGTAGAATTGCAGTGCACAATTTGGTAATCTCCTCAGCTATTCTGTAGCTGCTGTGCTCAGCTCACATAGTTAGGAGCAAGTGACAACAGCTGTAATGAGTATCACATTAATGAATAATCAGCCATCTGGGAGCAGGAACTATTGGCAGATTACTAATGGAAAATCTGTGAAATCATAATCCGCCATGTGGATAGAAGAATTATATAGCGGGGAAGAGGGGAAATGCAGGCCAGAGAGGCTCAAGTGAGATGATACAGGGGAGCAGCAGAGACAGGCCGTATTTTGATGTATGTTAGTATGGTTAAGAGGCACATATGCCAAAGGAGGGGACAGCAAATTTGGGCAAGGAAGGCGCCGCGGTAGTTTGAGCGCCCTTTGCACCCGTCATTTGTAACTAAAGTTTTAGCATATTTTAACGAGCGCTGCAGACTCCCACATTTTCCTGTATTGTTGATATTACGGTCACCTATGGGGTGCCTAAACTTCTACGGTGACGGATAATTTTTGTCTATAGCGGCAATGGCAGTGAGGTTATTGACGGGTTTGCGGCTGAGGGGAGGCATGGTTATGGTTAAGCATCGTGGGGGTAGGTAATGGTTGGGCATCAGTGTGGGGTTGGTTAGGGATAGACATCAGTGGGGAGGGGGGGGGGGAATTGGTTAGTGTCAGGCACCGGCGGGGGGGGGGGGGGAGGGGTTGGTTAGGGATCGGCATTAGTGTCGGGTTGGTTAGGGGTAGGCATCAGTGGGGGGGGGGGGGTCGGTTAGGGTTAGGCATGGGTGGTGGTAGAGTGGTTAGGCTTAGGCATCGTGGTGGTTCAGTTGTGGTTAGGCATTGTTGGGGGCTCGGTTACGTTTAGGCAGCTGTAGTGGGGTGGTTAGGCATCGTGGGGGGGTTCGGTTATGGTTAGGCATTGGTGGGGGGATTGGTGAGGGTTAGGCATTGGTAGAGGGAGGGTTCATGTGGGAATAGGGATAGGTTTAGCAATAGTAAATAGTAATAGTAAAATATCAGTTACATTTACAGCATTACCACGGCACACGGCACAATAGTAGAATCATTACTATTATTATATAATATTATAATTATTAAGTAATTATTAAGTAATTACTGCCCATTTTGCCTGTACGCCCACTACTGCCTATTTTGCCTGTAAATGCATAAATATAACACTGGGTTCAGTTGTGAGCAGAAATCAGAACTGACCCAGAGACATGCTGACAGACCTTATTACTACTGTGTTGTGTGCATGTACTACTGCACATGCACACAACACAGATAAAACTTGAGGCACAGGTATTATGGGGCATATCTTCTAGAGGTACAGGCCGGGTTTAGCACCGGTACCTAGATAGTGTGGGATACATCTAGGGGTACAGGTCTGGTGCAGCACCAGTACCTATATAATACGGGACACATCTTCTAGGGGTACAGGTGAGGTCTGGTTCAGCCTTGGTACCTAGATAATATGGAACACATCTTCTAGGGATACAGGTGAGGTCTGGTGCAGCACCAGTACCTATATAATATGGGACACATCTTCTAGGGGTACAGGTGAGGTCTGGTTCAGCCTTGGTACCTAGATAATATGGGACACATCTTCTAGGGATACAGGTGAGGTCTGGTGCAGCACCAGTACCTATATAATATGGGACACATCTTCTAGGGGTACAGGTGAGGTCTGGTTCAGCACTGGTACCTAGATAATATGGGACACATCTTCAAGGGGTACAGGTCTGGTGCAGCACCAGTACCTATATAATATGGCTAACTAAAAAGAATAAGATTTAAAACGTCTTGCTTTTACTGATGGCTAACACGGTACAATACCCTACTGCTACTACTATTTAATATGGGTCACATCTTCTAGGGTAACAGGTCTGGTGCAGCACCAGTACCTATACAATATGGGACACATCTTCTAGGGGTACAGGTCTGGTTCAGCACCGGTACCTAGGTATTATGGGACACATCTTCTAGGTGTACAGGTTTGGTGCATCACAGATACCCAGTTAAGATGGCGAACAGGTTTAGAGGTACTGACCTGATGGGAGCCCAGGTTATATGGATACCAGCAGGATTGGGTTATAGGGGTACAGGACTGTTGGGAGCACAGATACTGGGGCATGTGGGGCAAATCCTCTAGAGCTATAGACCTGGTGGGACCCAATAAGAGAGGCACAGGTTACAATTGTACAGGTCTAGTGAGAATGGGTATCCAGTAAACACGGGGCACATCTTCTAGACTTTAAGGTCTTGTTGAGGTCACTATATAAGCTGGGACACATGTATCCAGGTAATTTGGGGTCGCCATTTACAGGTATACAGCTTTGGTTGAAGCACAGGTACCCTGGTAAATTCTGGTGAATGAGGTACCCAAGTAACAGGGGGCACATTCTTCTAGGGGTTCAGAGCAAGCATAGGAAGTTCAGAGAGATGCATGAGGTACCCAAGTAACGGGGGGCACATCTTCTAGGGGTACAGAGCAAGCATAGGAATCTCAGAGAGATGCATGAGGTACCCAGGTAACAGGGGACACATCTTCTAGGGGTACAGAGGAAGCATAGGAAGCTCAGAGAGATGCATGAGGTACCCAGGTAACAGGGGACACATCTTCTAGGGGTACAGAGGAAGCATAGGAAGCTCAGAGAGATGCATGAGGTACCCAGGTAACAGGGGACACATCTTCTAGGGGTACAGAGGAAGCATAGGAAGCTCAGAGAGATGCATGAGGTACCCAGGTAACAGGGGGCACATCTTCTAGGGGTGCAGAGCAAGCATAGGAAGCTCAGAGAGATGCATGAGGTACCTAGGTAACAGGGGGCACATATTCTAGGTGTATAGGGCAAGCATAGGAAGCTCAGAGAGATGCATGAGGCCTGTATCACTGTGTTAAGTACAGCATGGCAGCCCTGTCTGTGTGTAATGTTAGATTGGAACAACTGTAACCTGTGAATAAATGATGAAGAGATCAGGACACGGCTAATCCGAGCAGCGCTGTGTGTCAGGGGGAGCTATATGACACAGGGCCACGTGACGCACCCCTGACAGCTGCCTGACATGCTCTGGCCATACAACACGCACATCTGATAGCTGGTGACATGATCACCCCTCATATCATATCAGCATTGCTCTGTAGTGGAGATTCCCTTCATGCACCACAGATAGCTCTCGCCAATGTGTGAGGGGAAATAATTCCCTCAAATACGTCTTATAAGCAGCATCGCATTTCAAATGTCATTTTCTGCTAAATTGGGGCGAAAAAGGCTTTATATTTAAAGAGAAAAAAATCATCTCCAGTTTAGCTCAGTACAGTACAAGGATGTTACCAAACATTATTCCCTGCCCTTACTTACACTCTCTGTGTATACAGAGTCACTACTGCACTGCCTTCCTAATACAAAATGCTGAATGAGACTGTTAGGTTCGGTTCCCACTTGAGCAGAAAACGTAGACACTACGGTACGCAGCAAAATACAGGAAGTGGATCCTATCTTAAAAATAGGGTCTGCTTCCACTTGTGATTAAAAATGTCAGTAAATGGAATGCAAAATCCCAACCTGCTGCATCCACATGTGGAGAGCAGAGACGTTTTATCATAGCAACCTATGGTGGAAACGCATCTGCTCCGGACGCAAACAGGAAGAGAAAACGGAGTGGAGCAGACATGGAACATGGGCGAACGGACCATTTTGCTTCATCCTAAACAGGAACTGAGTCTAAAGGTGGCCACACATCATACATTTTTTTAAATATCTGTTCAATTCAAGAATAGCAATCAATTTTTCTGACTGATTGTAACAATTCAAAAATCTGACCAATGTACCACACACCTATGTTCAATTTTTCCCCAATCATCAATAAAATAGTTGAAAAAATGAATTGGAACTGTACATCAAGTAATTGACAATCCATCACTCACCATACAATTCTTGATAAAGTTGGTCTGAAATTTCCATCATGCCCAATCTCCAAAAAACGGGAAATTCAATCAGATTTATCGGTTGAAAACAAAGAAAAGCTCTCGATTTTTCAGGGCAACTGATCGGAATTATCGAATTGGTGAAAAATTGGATCTTTTAACTGTATGGTATGTGGCCACCTTAAGGCTATCCATACATGAATTGATAACCGCTCGATTCTTTGAAGAGGAACTGTAGACAAATTAAATAATGAATAAAAAAGAAATTATTTCCCACAATGCAACGAGGTTCACAGCAAACTGTCAGAACCTTGGTGCTGACATCACACTGTGGGAGGGGTTTCGCCACAATATCAGCCATACAGACTCCCCTGATGATCCATTTGAGAAAAGGTAAAGATTTCTTGTGGAAAAGGGGTTATCGGCTACTGACTGGGATGAAGTTCACTCCTGGATTAAAGTTCCTTTAACACCCAAACCACCTAATGTCAATTAGATTTCAAAAGAAACCTGATTGGGAATCAGTCAACTACCATTCTACAATTCAAAGCGGTACAACCCTATGCAGCCTTTTATTCCCCTCTGTCCCTCCTCTATCCACTCAAAGATTTTGCCAGGAAAATGCCAGCTTACCCTTTTGAATGTTAAACAAAAAATTATTAAAAGGTCTAAAATTAATCAAAAGGTGCTTGATGGGGCTTGTTGGGACTTCCATGAGACTTAATCAAAGTGATCAAATTGGCCAGAAAAATCTTTAGGGTGCATGCACTGATCAAATTTTAATTAGTCAATGATTGCTTAAAGAGAACCCGAGGTGGGTTCTAAGAATCCAATTAGCATACAGAGGCTGGGTCTGCATATAATGCCCAGCCTCTGTTGCTATCCCATCTCCCCCAGTCTCCCCCCTGCGCTCTGCTATGCCCCATAAATCAATCGCCGTGCTGTTGACGGCTGTTTACATGCGAATTGTCAGTCTGCCGCTCCCCCGGCTCCTCCATAGCGCCGGTCCTCGCTCGCGTCCCTTCCCTCCCCGCTGATTGGAGGGAAGGGAGACGCGGGCGGGGACCGGCACTATGGAGGAGGCGGGGGAGCGGCAGACTGACACTTCACATGTAAACAGCCGGCTGGCGACACGCTGCGTGTCGCCAGCACGGCAAATGATTTATGGGGGCCAGCAGAGTGCAGAGGGGGCTGGGGGGGGGGACTGTATAGCAATAGAGGCTGGGCATTGTATGCAGAACCAGCCTCTGTATGCTAATTGGATTTTTAGAACCCACCTTGGATTCTCTTTAATTTTACCACTTCCATGTACTAAGAGGGTTCACCTACACAATCTATTCATAGTATTCAAAAACTGTTGGTTTTCATACTACATGGAGGTGGTGAAACTGGATGCAACGCTACCGAAGTATCTGGAACAAAAAGATCGCTATTACCACCACACACGCTGCTTGCTCAGGAGCAGGACTTCAACGCCACATACGTGAAGATAGGATTAAGAGGTCCCGCTGCACCAAGACATAGCATAAAAAGCCAATCTTAAAGCATCTGTGAATGTACAGTGAAACAGCGTGTGTCAGAGTCATAGCTATGACTAAGAAGCCACCTTTTGCTCCAACACGCATCAGCTGTTTCACTGTATATTCACAGATGCTTTAATAAAGATTGGATTTTTATGCTATGTCTTGGTGCAGCAGGACCTTTTCATCCTATCTTCACTACCAAAGTATGTACAGGTAAAAGTGATTTGAAACACTTGGTCATAGAAGACTAGGCCCTCTGGCACAGAATGCGGTAATATACACCACTGTTTAAAATGAGAGCCTTTATTAAAAAATGTATCAAAACAAATGCGTATAGGTACCCACAGATAGGTGGTATTATAGAGTAACAAGGGTAAACTGGAGAGGGTGTCTTTTCTGACTGATTCTAACCCCCATCCCCCCCCCCCCCCCCCATAAATTGAGGTCTGCACAAGCCTGTGATGCAGAATAGGGGTGTAGCTAGCCCTCCTTTGTTACTCCCCACTGCGTACTTGCAGTAGGTTAGGCTGTGTACAAGCAGGGTGCCATAATAGGAACAAGGGCTACTTCCAAATGAGAAATGCGCCCACAGTTGTTGACAACACAGCTGCCACTGAAGCAAGCTAGTATGCGAGGAGCCACCATAATTGTATAGCTCACAAATTGTCACCAACAAATCTGTCAGTGAAACATCACTGTAAACCCTGATGTATACCGTAAGTCAACTGAAAGCAGAGGGGGGAAACATATAAAAATGGATGCTCAATATCTACAGTTCAATAGAAATAGGTGTTCTACATGTTTCACCCTTATGGGCTTCATCAGGAGCAAAGACAGTAATGTGCAAATAACTAACATTAAGACCCCCACTACATCAAAACAAAAAATCCCCCAGCATAACGCTCAAGGACCAGTTTTATAATTCAAACCACACTGGAGAGGACTAATATTTGTCTTACAAAATCTTTATGGTATGCGTGACTAGGGGTGTGGTGGGGATGTGATTATAAATGTGGTACAGGCATGGCTTAAAGGGCTACTGAAGCGAGAAGAATATGGAGGCTGCCATATTTATTTCCTTTTAAACAATACCAGTTGCCTGGCAGCCTTGCTGATCTATTTGGCTGCAGTAGTGTCTGAATAACACCAGAAACGAGCATGCAGCTAATCTTGTCAGATCAAACAATAATGCCAGAAACATCTGAACTGCTTATGCTTGTTCAGGGTCTATGGCTAAAAATATTAAACGCAGAGAATCAGCAGGAGATCCAGGCAACTGGTATTGTTTAAAAGGAAATAAATATGACAGCCTCCATATCCCTCTCACTTCAGTTGTCCTTTAAGTGTCCCTCTTTCTTATTTAGAAAAGTTGGGAGGTATGCATGTGCAGCACAACATGACAGCTCCCAGAAAGCATAGCATTTATGTTCTGTATCTACAGCAACAAGAAGAATAGACACATGTGTACTATATATACAATATAATATGGACAACTGTGATGATTTGCTCAGCTGCCTGTGCAGGCAGGCAGCTTTTTGACCATTGTGTAGGTTTGCATGCTGCAGGACTCTGTAAAGAAGAGCTTCTGTCAGTTTTGCAGCTTGTGGTTGCAGAGGAATTTGCATACGTTGTCATGCAAATTGCCTGGCCACATTCATTGGAGGCGTGTACTATAAGTACTATGTCTTTCCCAGAATGCTTGGCTGGTCATAAGGAGTCTTCCTGTGAAACACTCTGGAGAGTGTCAGCCATGCTCTTTGTTTGAAGATCAGCTTAGAGTAATTCCTGGAAACTGTGCTAGGCAGATTCCCTAATGCAGTTAGGATTGTTTATCTGGATATGTGCTGGAGGAATAGAAAAAAGGGGAGGGGCGGGAAGACACCGGGAGCCCAATCTGGTGTAGTATCACACGAGCAGGTTTTCTTAGTAAATAAGAGATCATATATACTCACAAGGCTAGGTTGCACGTAAGGCAACCACTGTATCACGCGTGTGGAGAAGTACCGTCCCCACTCGGCCTTGTGACTGGATGTTGTTGGTCGCAGCTCCTTGGAAAAAAATACCACCTGCCAAGGTGGTAGCCCCTGATCCCAGGGGAGGTAGACAACACGGGAGGGTAGGAGGCGCCCTTGGAGGTACTTTAGGTCTGATTTTTATTTTAATGCATGGGTGAACATTAGATTTATATGAACCAACTCTAGAATTGCCAATTTGTCTCGTTACAAACTCAGATATATGGAAAGATCCTACCTTAGTAAGTAGTCACTCTCGTATGGTTGAGTAAAACAAGAATTTATTGTAGCACTTTAAAATGACAACGCGTTTCGCGGTTACAACCGCTTCATCAGGTCGTGTTTCGTGCCTTTAAGATAAAAAAGAGATAGCCGGGCACTGAGACATAGAAACACCTATGGTACACCGTAGACAAACAAACCAAAAATCATATTTACAAGCATGTTTAAAACATATTTAAAAGTTCATCAAAGCATTCTTATATTCTTGTATTATGTACAATAGTAGGAGGTTCATAGTAGTACGTTGGTACTCTATATTCAGAGGTTCCTCTGTTGCCTGTATAGACATTGGGAGATAGAGCAATGAGCCCCTATAGTGATAGATTATATTAGCAGAAGCTTGGGATACATAGTATGTATCTATATACTATATGTGTTTTATATATTGATTTTAAGCGTTAAGTAGAATACGTGTATGAGCCCCGTATGGTTACCTAAATGGCCTTATGGTGTGAACTAACATTTATACATCTCTGTTATATAGTGTATATAGTCTGAGTCTGGGGGGCTCATGGTAGTGGGGAAGGACATATGGTGGATCCAGTGCCCTGACCCACTACCATGAGCCCCCCAGACTCAGACTATATACACTATATAACAGAGATGTATAAATGTTAGTTCACACCATAAGGCCATTTAGGTAACCATACGGGGCTCATACACGTATTCTACTTAACGCTTAAAATCAATATATAAAACACATATAGTATATAGATACATACTATGTATCCCAGGCTTCTGCTAATATAATCGATCACTATAGGGGCTCATTGCTCTATCTCCCAATGTCTATACAGGCAACAGAGGAACCTCTGAATATAGAGTACCAACGTACTACTATGAACCTCCTACTATTGTACATAATACAAGAATATAAGAATGCTTTGATGAACTTTTAAATATGTTTTAAACATGCTTGTAAATATGATTTTTGGTTTGTTTGTCTATGGTGTACCATAGGTGTTTCTATGTCTCAGTGCCCGGCTATCTCTTTTTTATCTTAAAGGCACGAAACACGACCTGATGAAGCGGTTGTAACCGCGAAACGCGTTGTCATTTTAAAGTGCTACAATAAATTCTTGTTTTACTCAACCATACGAGAGTGACTACTTACTAAGGTAGGATCTTTCCATATATCTGAGTTTGTAACGAGACAAATTGGCAATTCTAGAGTTGGTTCATATAAATCTAATGTTCACCCATGCATTAAAATAAAAATCAGACCTAAAGTACCTCCAAGGGCGCCTGCTACCCTCCCAGGATTGTTTATCTGTTTGTTTGTTCTGTTGCTGTTGTCCTGTCCCAGCGGTGGTCGATAGGAAATGGTTCTGATCTCTATTCTTGGAGTATAGCTGGTGCAGCGGTTGCTACCAGCTATCTCTTCTGTTCTGTCTCCTGGGATCGCGCTAGCCACTTTTCGCTAGTGCTGTGGATCCTTCTGTTCTGTCTCCTGGGATCGCGCTAGCCACTTTTCGCTAGCGCTGTGGATCCTTCTGTTCTGTCTCCTGGGATTGCGCTAGCCACTTTTCGCTAGTGCTGTGGATCCTTCTGTTCTGCTACTCTGTACCTGGATCGCGCTAGCCACTTTCGCTAGTGCTGTGGATCCTATCTCTCGCTTGTCCCTGTTTTCATGTGTCTGTCTTGTCTGCTACGGACGCTTGCTGGAGGCTCGGTGAGGTAACCGTTAAGCAAGCGTTCGCGTCCTCTGTTTCATGTTTGTCTGTCGATGGTTAGTTAGGCGTGCTTGTCTCTATTGTGCTTATCACGTGGAGACCGCGCATAACCGCGTGCACTGTTGCGAATGAGTGCGGTGTTTGCGGTTAGCTAGCGCTTGTTATTTCTTGCGATTGCGTTCTGCGCTTCGTACAATTCCTGTCTGTCATTTGTGGAGGTACAGAGGATTGGTTCCTCTGCACTCCCCAGCGCCATCTGCCGACAGGAATTTTCCCTCTACGGGTGCGTAGCACCTTTTTGCTGGGTGCCTGCAAATATACGCTTGTGGAGGATTTCCGCCGTGTCAGTGCACACGTTGTGCGCTGATCACGGAGGAAGTTCCACAATCGTTACAACAACTTATTATGATATTTTGTAAGGGTACAGAGTCTTGCTATAAATAAGAATATGCAAGTGTATTCTGTGCTGCATTATTTCCTATTATGGGGTCACCATTATCAGAGTCTATTTTACTAAAGTAGCTGATGGGCAGATGCATGGGGTTGTATTTCCAACACAGCATGAGGGACATGTTCTATTTTATTCCAATGTGACATGTGTTTAACCTTTTAGGCGCCAAGCATGTGTTATCTGGGATCATGCAGTCCTGTGATCTTCCTATCTAAGAGGGAATCGATAGCACAAGACTTGTGTTATCTATCCTGCCTTTAAATACTGCCATCTAGTGGGGTAAAACAGAATTAAAATTGCCTTATATACTTCCTACTGCTTGAGGCAAACTTGTGAGGATATGCCCCCCCAAAGCTGGAATGATCGCACAGCACGTAAAAATTTGCAACGCACGTTATAGCTGCAGTGAGTCTCCCAAAAAAACACCCCCAGTATAGGTAGGTAACCAGGTATAGGTGCCCCCAGTATTGGTAGCTAAATACAGTTGCCCCAATATAGGTTGGCCAGGAACTCTCTTCACTTCCTGTTTCTGCCTGGTGCTGTCCCCAGACCCCCTCGCCTGAGGAAATTGCCTCACTTGGCATCATGGGTGGACCGGGCCTGGCTATAGTCCAAGTACTGTAGCTTGAGCATAATAACTATTAAATGACCACACTTGACCGTATAATATTGTACAGAAATTTTAGTTTTTACATCACATTTTGCTTTGTGTTTTTCACGCATTTTTGTGCAAATTTGTAATTGTGTTAAACTGAAGTAGAATTAGCAAGATGTGCGTTATGAGGAGGAAAAAGCAAAAAGTTGTGTGTTCACGTTTCCTTCTTGCATTTCCTCTGCATTGAGAAACGTGCGGTGGCAATAAATTTCATGCTGTGCGGTAAAATGTGCACTAATGTAATGTATGTGCACCCCTGTGTATGCCTAAGTGTACTACTTAGTAACAAAAAATATTGCACATACAACATTAAATTAAATTTTTTTTAAAATAAATCAGGCTGCAGGCCTCTAGTTGAATTGGGGGTTAGAGGGTTAATGTACGGCACTTGGCTCTAGAACACCACTTACAATGAATTTAAAAGATCATCTTGTTTGATACACATGGGTGGTTGGTGGTATCTGGCTCTCTGATTGGCTTGCTAAACTGTGACCGGTGTGGGGTTTACAGTTTGTGGATTCTAGAAAATTCTTCTGTGACTATGAAAATAAAAAGTCTGGGGTTTAAATTTTTTGTACACTTTTTTTTTTTTTTTTTTTAGCTGAGAAAAGATATATAGGATTTACTCCTCTGAAATAAATGTTAAAATGTGAATTGAGAATCTGGCTACAGAAGTATCTAAATGGTATATGTAGGGTCCATATAGAGTCCGCCAGCTGATCACTTTTACAGAGTACCCAGATCGCTCATGGTTACCCAGAACCACCAGGAGAGTATAAGGGACAAAAATAGACAGAAAAGCCCTATAACTAAAAAGTGATGCAAAATATAATTTTGTCTACTTAAAACAGAAAGTATTTGCAATAATTCTGCTTTAAGTGAGCAGTTTCCCATGATGCACCACTCCTGACCATGCCAATCTTCTCTTTATGCCCCTGAAAGTAAGGCACACCTCCAGAACTGCTGGTGTAAAGAGAGCCTATAGTGCAGGGGTCAGGAACCTTTTTGGCTGAGAGAACTATAAACGCCACATATTTTAAAATCTAATTACGTGAGAGCCATACAATATGTTATAACCTGGGACAGTGCGCCTGTACAGCAGAGGGCTCACGTCCCTGTTGCCATGGTGATCTGTACACAGTTGATCCTCTGGGACACGGAAGTGTCAGACACATCTTCAACTTCTCTTGGGTTTCAGCAACATCAGCAATTTCCCAGAGAGCCAGACAGGAGAAATACCGACTAACAGCTTGTACAATTAGCTAGCTGACTTGGGGGTTGATTCACTTTGTAGGACGAGATCCCCACACTTTGGCGCAATAGGCTGCCTTGTCAAGTGACAGACAGCCTATTGGGCCAATCACAGTGCGGGGATCTCGTTCGTTCAAAGTCACTGGACCTGACAGTGTCCAGGGTGGGACAATTGGAGCGGCTGTTAGTTTTGGGGGTAGCGCGAGTAAGTTAGTAGTGCATGCTACAGCAGTAGCGGGCCTACTTTGAAAATTTTACTTGTGCTGTCACACTAAGCTGCGCTGCTTGAGAAGTGTAGCTTAGTGAATCAACCCCTACTGATTTGTCTGTGAGCCAGATGTAGCCATTAAAAAAGCCACATCTGGCTCCCGAGCCATAGGTTCCCTACCCCTGCTACAGCATATACATTTTACAGAACCACATCAACCCACTTTTCTAAGCTACATGCTGTATTTACAAATGGATTGAAGTTTGCAGGGGTCTCTTCTCTTCAGATATTTGCAAGGAGCAATGACTTTAACTAGATCCTGCTACAGAATATGGGGAAAATGTATCTTTCTCTTCAAAAAAACTTCAGGATTGAATAATGAACTGAAACTTGGAATGTTTCTTTCAATGTCTTGAAATTTGTACATGAACAGTGTCCATCAAATCTATGAATTTACATCTGGTAGGGCTGTGAAGGATAACTGGAGAGACCCTTTGGACATATTTGTTATTGCTATGGTGTTCATATTGTATATATCACGCAAGGTGGCATTCTAATGCTATTCTATAAGCGTCACAGAGTCTCCACAGAGTCTGGCACCTACATCCTAAAAGTCCAGAAGGGCCTGAAACTACCAATGGGAAGACAGCTAATGAATACTCTCCATACAGGGCCGGTTCTAGAGGCAAACTTGTGAGGATGAATCCCCCCCCCCCCCCCCCTCCAATTTAGAATGGTCGCACAGTACCCAAACTTTTGAACCACGCGTTATAGCTGCTGTGCGACAAAAAAATTAAACCCTGTCAGTGTAGGTTGGAAGGTAGCCAGGTATAGGTGCCCCCTGTATAGGTTAGCCAGGTATAGTTGCCCCCAGTATTGGTAGCCAGGCATAATTGCCCCGTATAGGTAGCCAGGTATAGTTGCCCTCAGTACAGGTCAGCAAGGTATAGTTGCTCCCAGTATAGGTAGCCAGCATAGTTGCTCCCAGTATAGGTAGCCAGTATAGTTGCCCCCAGTATAGGTAGCCAGTATAGTTGCCCCCAGTATAGGTAGCCAGTAAAGTTGCCCCCAGTATAGGTTAGTCAGGTAGGTGCCCCGGGCCACCCCTGTCTGCACATCTGTAGTTAATTTCAAAATGTTGGTAGGTTTGGCCTTGTGACAAATGCCAAGGTGACATCTTTCAATACTTTGTGGTATATATAAAGTATGTCACAAAAATAAATACACCTTTCACATTTTTGTAAATATTTCATTAAACCATCATCTCTTCATTGAAGATATGACACTTTGATACAATGTAAAGTCATTGTACAGCTTGTTCAACGTACATGTGCTGTCCCATCAAAATAACTCACCACTAATACTTACTTCCGTGAAATTATTCTTTTTGTACTGCACTTTCTTAGTAAACTGGCCCTTTTCCACTAGCAATCGCAATCGCTAAGCAGAAACGCCAGCAATTGCGATTTTTCATTAATTTAGTTAGCTCATAAAAATCGTTCCAGAAAGCGATTGCGCATTGGAAAAAAATCAAATCATGGTAGTGGAAAATACCTACCGTGATTCCTAAGTTAAAGTAGCAACTCTAGCGAATCGCTAGCGTTTTGTGATTTTGCGATTCAGCATTACAATCGCTTGCAGAGTAAAAAGGGCCCTGAGTGTGTGATTAAACAGGTGGCAGGATTTTTGGTGGAGGACTTAAAGAGACTCCGTAACAAAAATTGCATCCTGTTTTTTATCATCCTACAAGTTCCAAAAGCTATTCTAATGTGTTCTGGCTTACTGCAGCACTTTCCATTATCACAGTCTCTGTAATAAATCAATGTATCTTTCCCCTGTCAGACTTGTCGGCCTGTGTCTGGAAGGCTGCCAAGTTCTTCAGTGTTGTGGTTCTGTGATGCATCTCCCCCCTCCAGGCCCCTCTCTGCACACTGCCTGTGTGTTATTTACTTTTCTCTGCTCTATTATCTTTTACAAGCTGGATAAATCGTCCTCTGAGCTGGCTGGGCTTTCACATACTGAGGAATTACATATGGGGAGAGCTGTCTGCACTCTGCAGGAAGAAACAGCCTGACACTTCAGTGGAAGATAGCTGCAGGGGGAAAGAAACACACAAATGATCTCTTGAGATTAAAAAGGAAGGGTGTATACAGGCTGCTTGTGTATGGATGTATTTTCTATGTGTGGACATACTGTACATCAACCTACTTCCTGTTTTGGTGGCCATTTTGTTTGTTTATAAACAAACTTTTTAAAACTGTTTTTAACCACCTTTAATGCGGCGGGGAGCTGCGAAATTGTGACAGAGGGTAATAGGAGATGTCCCCTAACGCATTGGTATGTTTACTTTTGTGCGATTTTAACAATACAGATTCTCTTTAAATTTAGATATTAGCAGTAGGCTTGCTTGTGACAAACTTTCCTCAGTCCAAAAACAAAGGGGCCCCCATGTGGGATGGGGTGACTGTAGAGCCGATATGCAATGTTTGGCTTTTTCTGACAATATTGCCATCTTTTATTATACTTTTGTGATACAAGACCACATTCTTAACCAGATTCTCTATTGGATTGAGGTCCGGACTTTGATTAGGCCATTCCAACACATTTAAATGTTTCCCCATAAACCACTCAAGAGTTGCTTTAGCAGTATGCTTCAGGTCATTTTCCTGTTGGAAGGTAAACCTCCATCCCAGTCTTAAATTTACTGCCACACTGGTTAGGCACCACCGGGGGGTTAGGTGGTTGCACCACCGGGGGGTTAGGGTTAGGCACCACCGGGGGATTAGGGTTAGGCACCACCGGGGGGGGGGGGGGGGTTAGTGTTAGGCACCACTAGGGGATTGGTTAGTTTTAGGCTGCTTACACACCAAGACGTTACAGGCGCACGTTAGTGCGCCTGAAACGCTCCCCCAACGCACAGCAATGTAACACAAGTGGGCTGTTCACACAGCCCACGTTGCGTTACATGTAACGCTGCACGTTCGGTGCAAAGTGCAGCATGCTACGGCGTTGGAGCGGCTATAGCCGCGTTAGACTGTTTGCACATGCGCAGTGGGGGGCGGAGAGGAGGCGGGGAGAGCCAGCTACAGTAGCCGCGCACATGGCTACTTAATATTCACTGCACTGGCGGTAGCTGATTGGCCGGCGGGACCACGTGATGCGGAGTGTCTCGCTCCGCATCACGTGGTCCCGCTGGCCAATCAGCGCCACTCTGGGAGACATTATAGGAATCGAGCCGCCGAACGCGGCTCATTCTACCGTCGGCTTTTGCAGCACCATACGTTGTGTTAGGTGCACGTTATGCGACCTTAACGTGGCACCTAACACAACGTCTTGGTGTGCAAGAAGCCTAAGGCACCACCAGGGGAGGGTTCTGTGTGAGAGTAAGGTTGGGTTAAGCTGTATTGTTGAATTACGTAAAAACATTTTACGTTAATATATTTTTGTTATCAACTCCTGTCTGTTTTAAAACTGTATTTATCGTTAACCAATTTCGTTAACAATGTTTATCGTTATTGAGATTTCATTATCCACCGGTGCCAATTCGATATCATTTTCATGAGGGCTCTGAGGTGTTTCCAGTCCTACCTCAAACAGCCCCATTAATCCATGCCATGCACTGATGAGGATCAACCAATCCAAAACGGTCTATATGCATGTTGGATTATTGTGGTTCTGTTATATTAACAAGCTGACACATCATTGCATTCCAGCGGATCTGGGAGCGTTTACCTATCAGGGACATCAAAGGATGATTTGCATATTCAGCAGTGATGCATTGTGGGACACCTCAGAGCTCACTCCAACTTAAATAATTGTAGATACCTTCTGTTTTAAGAGGGCAAACTTCTGTTTGACCATAATGAATGATAATGTCATGCTGGGAGTTATAGTTCCCTGACAGCCTTCAGAGTTTCCACGTCAGCCCCAGCTATTTTAAGCCTATCAGTTCTTCCTGTATCGATTTACCTTTCCACCAGAATGGCACTAGCAATTACGCTTTTGTATGCTGATACCTGAAGAAAGGAAACTCCGTCTGACAGCAAAAGTATTTATGGTGCTTCTTTTCGGATGAAGAGCCGCCCCACCCCCCACACGTCACCTTTTCTCTCATCAGCTATAACGGGTGGGACGCTCCACTTTCAGGAGCCAAACAAAGGGATGTCAGTCAGCCCGCCATTGCTTCATAATTACCTGACATCAACAGGTGTCCCATTAATCTTTAATATGTTTACATTTTTACCTCTGCTGAGTTCCGGTCTAATGAAGGACCAATAGAAATGTTCAGATTACACTCCGTAGAACAGCTGTACAACAAAGAGCTCTATTTATAAAAACAGGCATAAAGATACAAATGCTACATTTGCTGAGGTCCTCACTCTCGCATTGTTTTTCACATTTAAAGAGACTCCGTAACAAAAATTGCATCCTGTTTTTTATCATCCTAAAAGTTCCAAAAGCTATTCTAATGTGTTCTGGCTAACTGCAGCACTTTATACTATCACTGTCTCTGTAATAAATCAATGTATCTTTCCCCTGTCAGACTTGTCGGTCTGTGTCTGGAAGGCTGCCAAGTTCTTCAGTGTTGTGGTTCTGCTATGAACTCCCCCTTCCAGGCCCCTCTCTGCACACTGCCTGTGTGTTATTTAGATTAGAGCAGCTTCTCTCTTCTCTCTTATCTTTTACAAGCTGGATAAATTGTCCTCTGAGCTGGCTGGGCTTTCACATACTGAAGAATTACAGACAAGGGCAAAGCTATCTGCAGGAAGAAAAGAGCAGCCTGAAACTTCAGTGCATGAGAACAGGGGGAAAGAAACACACAAATGATCTCTTGAGATTCAAAAGAAATGCTGTATACAGCCTGCTTGTGTATGGATGTATTTTTCTATGTGTGGACATACTGTACATCAACCTACTTCCTGTTTTGGTGGCCATTTTGTTTGTTTACAAACAAACTTTTTAAAACTGTTTTTAACCACTTTTAATGCGGCGAGGAGCGGCGAAATTGTGTCAGAGGGTAATAGGAGATGTCCCCTAACGCACTGGTATGTTTACTTTTGAGCGATTTTAACAATACAGATTCTCTTTAAGCAAGGCACACCTGTTTCCCCTGTTAAGTTGCATCATTTTGCCTCTTTAAAGTGCTAGGGGCCTTGTGTACCATAAAAGCCATAAAAACAGCGTTTGACTTTTCTGCAGCTGTTCACTGGAAGGACCAGTGGTGATTGCCTTGCAAAATGCGATTGCCAATGCATGAGCAAGTTGCAGTAGCAAAGCAATAGGAGAAGCAGAGGTTGCGACCACACCAGGGCCCCTGAACCTAAGGTGCCCACATGGTGACCTCCTCCAGCCATTTCCTTAGCTATTTAATGCAGCGGTAGTGGAAAGCACCTGTATTTCCCTTATTTACACCCCAGCAGAATGAACATAGATGCTTATATACCTATCTCGGCAGCCATAGTCGTCTAATTCTCTTGCCCCTATGCAAACATGGACCGTTTTTTTAACCCTTTAGCAGCCAATTTATGTAGAGGATTACAAGTGCTCCAGGCCAATTTATTTTAGCACATATTTTTATTTCTTACATTTCCCTGCTTATAATTAGTACTGCTGTAATGTGCAATTATGGTGACTTGTCACTAGGGGACAGTGTGAGACAATAACAAAGGAGTATTACTTTCGGCTCTATATTTTTTTGCTATTAAAGAGAGATCAAAGAATTTCGAGAATTTACAGCACAGCGAATTCTGCCCACTGAGGGCAAAAGCAGAGCAATTCAATAGAGTTATCTCATTTGAGATAACAGGTTAACCTCCCTGGCAGTAACCCGGAGCTGAGCTCGGGGTAAGAAAAATCTGTTAGGAGCGGGTCGGGGTAGCTAAATACCTGCGTTCTGCAGCTCTTCTGAGTCCCGAGCGCAATCGGCGCTGCGCATCGGGACTCCAGGCTTCTCCTCCTGGCCACCGGGATTCCCATGTCCCCTGCTCTTCCTCCAGGTCCCCGGCGGCCAATCATAGCGGCGGTGCGGCGTTACAAGGACAGCATGACGACATCAGGGACGGCGGAAAATTTTAAAGTGGACCCTTGCAGTGCACAGGACAGAAGGAAAACAATGAAATGCAGCCTGTATGCATGTAAAGTGTTTAGCATGTCTAATTCCCCCTTTGGACCTGATCACTTGCACAGGACAGAAGGAAAACAAGAAATGCCGCCTGTATGTATTTAGAGAGTTTAGAACGGCTAATTCCTCCTCATTTGTCACTAATCACAAGTTGTAATTTGATCTCTCCTGTGTCACATGACTGCCATAGCAGAGATGGCAGATAAGCTCATTTAAAAGCACAGGATGTTAACAATATAGCCATTTGGTTCCTAAGTGCTTCTGCTGATTTGCCTTACTGTTAGTGATTTTTGACTGGATTTTGACTACTCTGCCTGCCGCCTGCACCAACCTCTGCCTGGATTTTGACTACTCTCCGCCTGCCACCTGCACCAACTTCTGCCTGGATTTTGACTACTCTCTGCCCGCTGCCTGCACCAAACTCTGCCTGGATTTTGACTACTCTCTCCCTGCCGCCTGCACCAACTTCTGCCTGGATTTTGACTACTCTCTGCCTGCTGCCTGCACCGACCTCTGCCTGGGTTTTGACAACTCTCTGCCTGCCGCCTGCACCGACCTCTGCCTAATTTTGGCTACACTCTGACTGCCGCCTGCACCGACCTCTGCCTGGATTTTGACTACTCCCTGCCTGCCCCTGCACCGACCTCGGCCTGGATTTTGACTACTCTCTGCCTGCCGCCTGCACCGACCTCTGCCTGGATTTTGACGACTCTCTCCCTGCCCATGCACCGACCTCTGCCTGGATTTTGACTACTCTCTGCCTGCGGCCTGCAATGACCTCTGCCTGGATTTTGATTACTCTCTGCCTGCCGCCTGCACCGACCTCTGCCTGGATTTTGACTACTCTCTTCCTGCCGCCTAAGACTGATAGCAAAGGGAAAAAAGTCAGAAGGGAATCACACTTCTACTGCCCCGATTTGTGATGTCACCCTCTGTGTCATTCCCTGTTACAAATATACCACACGCAGGAGATGTATTAGGTATATATGTACATACTGTATAGTCTGGTGCCTTATTTGTACAGTTTTACTATTTTTTTTACGTTTATTAATACATTTAATTATTTCAACAATTCTGTGTTCTAGTCTTTTATTATACACGGGATGTCTACAAGACCTTTGTTCTGACATATTTCGGTGAGTTATGACTTAAGAATTGGAGGCCTAAAATTCTTGAAAAAAATGTACCACTTTTAGACCCATAATTCCAGAAAGAAATTAACTGCCAGTGCGGTTAATGGTGTGAGTGGTATAATGTGTTGCTCCCTGGATAGACTGATTTCTGTGCATGTTTTCCCTCTGTTTAAAATTAAGAACCAGAAATGGCATAGCTTGGGACTCAGGTTCTAGAACATGAAGGGTTGTGCATTGGCTGAGTACAAAATATACTGTAGTCTGTTTTGGAAATTATTCCATTATTATGGTCCTCTATTTTGACAAATCAGTTGCTTTAAATTATGTCAGAGTTCCAGCTTGTTGCGAGCATGTCTGAGGGGTGAGTGCAGTGTTACAGCCTGTTGTGAGTTCAGGGGGTTAATCCTTAAACCATTTATTTTCTCTGCTAACATCTCTCTTCCATAGTTTTGGTGGTCTGTAACAAGTTCCTGTTGTATGTCAGATGCTGGGAAAATTTGCACTGGGGCTCAGCGCTCCTTAGCTACACCACTGGCCAGCTGCATTACCCTCTTCACAGGCAGGAAGAAGCAGTATGCTATTGAGGTTCTGCGTAGCTGTGTACTGCATTGGGCAGTACAAAGATTGCAGCTGCAATGAGAGTAATGCTAGAAATTTCCACTAAAACCTAGTCTAATATTTTTAGAGTCTTGTACACACACTAGATGGTTCTGGACCAAGGCTCTGCTAAGAATGTAGCAGGTGTAAAAAGGCTCTGATGCATCACCGACAGAACCGCCCACTCCAATGTGCAGCGCACCATCGTCCCTCCTCCACCACCCTGTATTGCAATAGAATGTGCTGTTCACCTCTAGACTAGCAATGCGTCTGTACGAAACTTGTCCGCAAACTGTGGCCTAAAGCATTGAGTCCTCATCCCCGTATGCGAATGTAATGTGTATATGTGCTTTAAAGTGAGTCTGAAGTGTATTTAAAACAAAACAAAGATTCACCTAAGGAGTAGGAAGGCTCTGGATCCTATAGAGCCTAGGTTCTCAACGTGTGGTACGCGTACCCCAGGGGGTACTTCTGATGATTCCAGGGGGTACTCGGGCTTCATATACTTAGCCAAGAATAACAACTTTAGAGTCTTAGATAATGATAAATCTTATTTAACCTCCCTGGCGGTAAGCCCGTGCCGAGCACGGGCTATGCCGCCGGGAGGCACCGCTCAGGCCCCGCTGGGCCGATTTGCATAAATTTTTTTTTTGCTGCACGCAGCTAGCACTTTGCTAGCTGCGTGCAGTGCCCGATCGCCGCCGCTACCCGCCGATCCGCCGCTATACGCGTCGCTGCAGCCCCCCCCCCCCCCCCAGACCCCGTGCGCTGCCTGGCCAATCAGTGCCAGGCAGCGCTGTGGGGTGGATCGGAGTCCCCTTTGACGTCACGACGTCGGTGACGTCATCCCGCCCCGTCGCCATGGCAACGGGGGAAGCCCTCCAGGAGATCCCATTCTTTGAACGGGATCTCCTGATCTCCGATTGCCGGCGGCTATCATGTAGCGAGACCTCGTCATTTTTTTTTTTTTTTTTTTACGCATTTGCTGCCCCCTGGCGGATTTTGACAAACCGCCAGGAGGGTTAAACAACAACAAAGTAGTATTTTAGCTGATTAAAAGCAATAGTAAATACTTGGAAATCGTTTAGAACCAATGATCAAGTACTACAATTAAATATATATTTGTCAAGGGGTACTTATGATAATTTTCACTATGCCAGGGGGTACTCGGAGAGTACAGGGTTTTAAATGGGGTACATACCAATAAAATGTTGAGAAACACTGCTATAGAGCACAACTCCCCAACCCTATCCTCAAGGTCCACCAACAGTGCATGTTTTGCAGAAAACCACAAACATGCACAGGTGAGGTAAGGTAATTAGTGTCTCAGCAGAGCTGATTATATACCCCTGTGGATATGCACAAAACATGCACTGTTGGTAGGCCATGAGGACAGGGTTGGGGAACACTGAGCCTTCACGTTCCTCCTACAGTCCCCGATTCCAGCTCTGGATCCCCCATTAGCAGTCTCAGACCTATGGGTCAAAGACTGCTCACTTCCGCTGCCGTAAGAGGCTTCGGAAGCCCGAGTGCTCCTGAAGACATTCCGCACCGTTCAGTCAGTCACATGCACAGTGCGGAGCGGCCTGTCTACGGGAACACTGACCTTAGGAGTGTGAGGGCTGGGTAAACTGTCAGCAGAAATAGCGCTGATGAATACTGCGCACTAACAACTGGAAATTTAATCTTAGTAAAAAAAAAAAAATACTTTGTTTCAATTTGCTGCTAGTTTTGAGTTTTCAGGGTTCAACATATGCATAAATTGTACATTGTTTCAATCCTGGAATCTGCACTCTGATTACAGTACAGTCAGGAGTCTTCCTGCATGAATAATGATCTTCACATTTCAGGAGCTCCGGTTACCTTTTCCATAGCTGCACTACAGGCATGTGCCAGTGGCCTAGGTGAGGAGCTATGGGCCTTGGTGAAAGCCTGCTCTGGGCCATGAGGCGATTAAGCACCAAAACCTGCCACACACAACCACAGTGTCAGAGAGGTTTGAGGACGGCAGGGGAATCATTTGTTAAAGATTATGATTATAATTATTTAAACGTATATAGGTGATCATTAACAAGAAATGGTGTACCAGAGTAGTCTCTCATACCAAGAAAATCAGCCTGGACTGCTGGTGTACAATTCCTCCATAGGTCACCACTTCCACCCACTTATGGATCAATGAATAGGTTGATGGAGGCACCCACATGGCAAATTAAATTTGCGTTTAATCAAAAGTAGCAGCGCAAGGCCTAACAGGTCAGCTGACCATGGAGCGTGGTGCACTAGGTTCTATAAGTTGGTTTTCTCAGTTGCATGAACACCTGAAGAAGGGGAAGACCCCAAAACATGTTGTGTGTTGCTACTGTTGATTAAACGCAAGTTTAATTCGCCAGTTGAGTTCCTTCTTCATCCTATACATTGATCCAGAGCTAGGGAACCTATGCCCTGGGAGCCAGATATGGCTCTTTTGATGGCTAAATCTGGCTCACAGACAAATCAGTAGGGGTTGATTCACTAAGCTGCAGTGCTCAAGCAGCACAGCTTAGTGTGGCAGTGCGAGTAAAATTTTCAAAGCAGGCGTGCTACTGCTGTAGCATGCACTACTAACTTACTTGCTCTCCCCCCAAAACTAACCGTCGCTCCAATTCTCCTGCTCTGGACCCTGTTGGGTCCAGTGACATCGTAGAACAAGATCACTGCACTTTGATTGGCCCAATAGTCTGCCTGTCACTTGACAAGCAGTCTATTGGGCCAAAGTGTGGGGATATCTTTCTACAAAGTGAATCAACCCCCAAGTCAGTTAGCTAATTGTACAAGCTGTTAGTCAGTATTTCTCCTGTCTGGCTCTCGGGGGAAATTGCTGATGTTTTTGAAACCAAGAGAAGCTAAAGACATGTCTGACACTTCCGCTGCCTGGTTACACATCACCATGGCAACAGGGATGTGAGCCCTCTGCTGGGCATACGCACTGTCGTAGTTTGAAACATATTGTATGGCTCTCACGGAATTAAGTTTTAAAATATGTGGTATTTATGGCTCTCTCAGCCAAAAAGGTTGCTGACCCCTGATTGATCTATAGGTGATCAATCATTCCTAGCACAACACCAGTGAAGACCTAATAAATAGGTCAAAGGTGGGCTCCTGGTGGGGTCCTCTGTTTTAGGGGCACAAGTGTGGTCGCCTTCTTTGCATTACCTATTTCCACGCCACTGGCAAGTATGGTACATATTATATATTTTTTTAATCTATAGATCAGACCTTACATTCAATAAAAACACTGACTCTAACGAAGATCTATTTGAAAATAGAGTTCACTTTGTACGATGTATTATTGATTTGTCTTTTAAACATTTAAGTGAAATCATACTCCTAAGACAAAAATTTCAATAACTACTGTAAGTTACATAAAAGAACCTTTGAAAGCATAATCAATGAGATGCAAATATTTCCAAGTTCATGCAGGAGTATGTAAATTTGTATGCACATTGAAAATGGACCAAAATGAAAATGGATCAAGTACCACCAAGGTTTAAATTGATTGGTCCATTTTCAAACTGCATAAATGTGCATACAAATTTACATAATCCTGCATGAACTCAGAAATATTTCTCATTGATCATCAGTATGTACTATGTACTATGCTATCGCTATGTTATTTTCACTGCGGAGAGCAGTAGAAGCTTGTTTATCTCTGTTCATCAACAAATGTAATTGTTGCAGGCTGAAACTCTCTGCATGTGTCTTCACTCTCCCACCTTCTTCTGTTGAATAGACACATCACCCTGGCAACAGCTGAGCCACTTTAGCAGAAAAGGAGGGGGCAGACTGAAGATGCAAGCACAGGGAGATTCTTGCCAATGACCAGACATAAGCAAGCTCCTACTGCTCTCTGCAGGGAAAATATAAGTTTTTACACTCAGGGGAAACTTGGGAATGGTTTCAAATGTTCTTGTATGTAACTAAGAGTAGTTTCGGAAATGCTTGTTTTGTGAGTATGATCCCACTTTCATTGGGAAAGGCCATTCTTTGGGAGAATGAGTGGGATGGAGCAACGCCACAAGAGTGAGACTGACATCTGATCTGATAGTGGGGCACTGTGGCAAGATGGTAAATGATTGATATCGGGTAGATATGAATCGCATCATCACTTTCTTCACATTTTGCTATGTTACAGCCTTATTCCAAAATGGATTACATTATTTTTTTCCCCCTCAGAATTCTACACACAACACCCCTTACTGGTATTGGGAAAAAAATTACTTGAGGTTTTTGCAAATTTATTTAAAATGAAAAGAAAATGTGAAAGCACATGTACATAAGTATTCAGAGCCTTTGCCAGGAAGCTCAAAATTGAGCTCAGGTGCATCCTGTTTCTCCTGACCATACTTGAGATATTTCAGCAACTTAATTGGAGTCCACCTGTGGTAAATTCAGTCTATTGGATATGATTTGGAAAGGCATACACCTGCCCATATAAGATCCCACAGTTTATGTCAGAGCACAAACCAAGCATGAAGCCAAAGAAATCGTCTGTAGACCTCCGAGACAGGATTGTCTAGAGGCACAAATCTGGAGGAGGTTGCAGAAAGATTTCTGCTGCTTTGAAGGTCCCAATGAGCACAGTGGCCTCCATCATCTGTAAGTGGAAGAAGTTCAAAACCACAAGGACTCTTTCTAGAGCTGGCCGGCCATCCAAATTGAGCGATCATGGAAAAAGGGCCATACTCTGGAGCTCTGAGATCGGGTTCTTGGTCACCTCCCTGAGGTCCTCTGTGAAAGGAGGAGAACCTTCTAGCAATCCACCAATCAGGCCTGTATGGTAGAGTGCCCAGATGGAAGCCACTCCTTAGTAAAAGGTGCATGGCAGCCCACCGTAAGTTTGCCAAAAAGGCACCTAAAGGACTCTCAGACCATAAGAAACAAAATTCTCTGGTCTGATGAGACAAGGATTGAACTCTTTGGAGTGAATGGCAGGTGTAAAGTTTGGAGGAAACTAGGCCGATAGCATCCCTACAGAGAAGCATAGTGGTGGTGGCAGCATCATGCTGTGGGATGTTTTTCAGCTGCAGAAACTGGGAGACTTATCAGGATAAAGGGAAAGATGACTGCAGCAATGTACAGAGACATCCTGGATGAAAACCTGCTCCAGAGAGCTCGTCAACTCAGACTGGGTTGATGGTTCATCTTTCAGCAGGACAACAACCCTAAGCACTGTCCTTGAGTAGCCCAGCCAGAGGCCAGACTTGAATCCAATTGAACATCTCTGGAGAGCTCTGAAAATGGCTGTGCACCAACGCTTCCCATCCAAGCTGATGGAGCTTGAGACGTGCTTGAAAGAAGAATGGAGGAAACGGGATAGGATAGGTGAGCAAAGCTTGTGACATCATATTCAAAAAGACTTGAGGCTGTAATTGGTGCAAAAAGGTACATCGATAAAGTATTGCAAAAAGGTTGTGAATACTTATGTACATGTGATTTCTCAGTTTCTATATTTTGAATACATTTAACAAAACATCAAGTACATTTTTTTTTACATTGTCAATTTTGGGGGTTATGTGTAGAATTCTGCAGAAAAAAAATGAGTTTAAAGTAAATTAATGAGATGACGACAAAGAAAAAAATTAAACATACCTGGGGCTTCCTCCAGCCCTTTTCAGGCTAATGTCCCTTCGTCATCCTCCTCTGCCTCCTGGATCATCCATTAGAAGCCCCGGTATCTCTGCAAGGAGAGGGTTACTGCGCATGTGCGGCCTGTCGCTGGTAGCGTTCTGCATCTGCACAGTACTGCTGCGCAGGCACAAGGATGCTCCTGGCCGCAGGAGTGCAATGGAGTAGTGCCAGGCCGGACTGCACCTGTGCCGACTGGCCCCGTCTTGCAAAGATACCGGGGCTTCTACTGAACAATCCAGGAGGCAGAGGTGGACAGTGAGGAGCTGATTAGCCTGAAGGGGGCTGGAGGAAGCCCCAAGTATGTATAATTTTCTTCTTTGTTGTGATCTCAGGTACACTTTAATCCATTGTGGAAAAAGGCTGTAACATAAAAAGTGGAAAAAAAGTGATGCACTGTGAATACTTTCCGGATGCACTGTATATATTGCTATATATTTGGTCACTAGACCATTTATTAATAGATATTGTAAAAATTGAGCAATTCTTATTTTTTGACGAAATATTCTGTAAAGTTCCTTTTGAGATTTTAGCGGCAAGACTTTACGCATAGAAACTTTTACTTGTGTAACTTAATGTGCGCAAATCCATACATAACAGCAAAACGCTTTGTGAATCAACCCCGCGGTTGCCAAGGACATCCTGTGTCACAGAGAACAGTGGATATAATAAAACTGTCACAAGGCCTGACAGCTGTTTCACGCTAACTGCACTTTGTAAAAGGCCACAGTTCCTGTGTTCCCTCTCTCTCCCATGGAGATTGTCCGTTAAACAAAAGTGTTTTTGACTGACAATTATGAACTACTGGAGCAATGACCTTACTGGGTTCTTTTCAGCCTGATAATTGGAGAAACTATTTAATTAAAGCATAAGTTAAATTAAATTACTACATCAGGCAAGCTCACAGCAAGGTACCCGTAGTCACAAATGTTCTAGTCCTGTGCAGCATTCAACCGCAGAGTATGTTTTTATACATGTAGAAGCTCTCTGATCAGCAGCTGCAGGGCTGGATTGCCGGAAGGTCACAAAGGCATAGGCCTTGGGCTGCTGTAGGCCAAGCGGCCACCTGAACATAAGAGGAGTTGCTACATAGGAAAGAGGAGGCTGAGCAACACATGGAAAAAGGGAAACTGACGCCCAAGGGAGCTGTTAATGAAAGAGAAGGGCTGCACTAAATGGATGAAACACATGGAGGAGGGGGCGGCTGCACAAGAAAGGGGAGCCACTACATACTTGGCCAAGGAGCACAAAAAGTATAAATCCGGCCTTGAGCAGAAGCCAAATCATTACTTGGCTAGGAGCCAGAGGTGTAACTGCAATTCGTGCCCTCCCCCCCCTCAAAACTTTGATAGGAACCCCTCAAGGTTTACACCCTTCCCTTGCCTCCCCTTGGTGACTTTCACAGCCTGTGAGGCTTATCTTGCAAGAGTCATAAAACAGGTGTGGCCATCACTATCTTCACACCCATAACACGCTAGCCACAAAACACCTGTTCTAGAGAATGGTTCCCTGTATCATAGGAAAAGAAGGTTCGTAATAGGGGGGCCTGCTACAGCTCTGGCCCCCTGTGGTTGCAGGGACTGCTCCTCTATAGTTACCCCACTGCCAGGAGCTCAGCTACTGCCCACTTCCTGCACCCATTAGGCCTCTTTTTCGGACGGGAGGCTTGTCGGGTAGTTCAGTGTCACATTAACCACCCACGAGCGCCATTTAGGTGCAATTAAAAGGCAGACGCATGGCGGCATTTGTAACATGGAGTGTGTCAACTATTGACACACGATGTTGTTCCAGAGAACCGTGACATACCATGGCTGAGCAGTGGCCTAACACAAGAACATAGGCCTTGCATATATATAATGTGAGTTACGCAAATTATGTAACAGATTTGTAAATAAAACGTGGGCTCGCCTGCACAGGATATGCTTCACGTAATTTAGTGAATATATGCCATTGTCTGTTTGCAATACGAAGGAATGCTTTGTTTTGTTTGCTGAAAAAAAAGTATGCAAGCTGAAATATTGGGGTTAACCTCATAAACACCCATACTTATTCGTGACCACCCTGAAGGGGCCATGGGGACGTCTGGAGTGCTCCTGTCCCCTGAGCACTGGACATGGTGCTGAGTACAAGGCCTGACCTACCAATGCTGACAAGCATGGGACACTGGTAAACAGGGTTGAGGGAGACCCTTTTCCTTGCTTGGTGTCTTTCTGCTTATCCTCTGTATCTGGACACAAGAAAAAAGAAAAATGTCCTAAATGTAGAACATACCTTGTCATCATGCTCAGCACTTTGGACAGCGCCTATGGTGTGGAAGTCTTTAAACCTGCTAACATTACTTTCCGTCCAATGTGGTAAGTCTTTGGTAATAACCATGCAAAGTATCACAGACTTACAGATTTTGTGCATTAACCTCTCTTTTTTTTTTTACATTTTAGCACACCTGAAGTGAGAGGGATATAGAGGCTGACATGTTTATTTCCTTTTAAACCATGCAGATTGCCTGCCTGTCCTCCTGAGCCTCTATTCCTTATACTCTTAGCCATAGACCTTAAAGGATACCCGAACTGACATGTGACATGATGAGATAGACATGTGTATGTACAGTGCCTAGCACACAAATAACTATGCTGTGGTCCTTTTTTTATTTCTCTGCCTGAAAGAGTTAAATATCTGGTATGTAAGTGGCTGACTCAGTCCTGACTCAGACAGGAATTGACTACAGTGTGTCTATCTCATTATGTCACATGTCAGTTCGGGTATCCTTTTGTACACACATGCAAATCGGGTGTTTCTGTTTGAAGTTACTGGATTAGCTGCATGCTTGTTTCAGGTGTTTGATCCAGACACTACTGCCAGAGATTAGTGTTGGGCGAACATCTAGATGTTCGGGTTCGGGCCGAACAGGCCGAACATGGCCGCGATGTTCGGGTGTTCGACCCGAACTCCGAACATAATGGAAGTCAATGGGGACCCGAACTTTTGTGGTTTGTAAAGCCTCCTTACATGCTACATACCCCAAATTTACAGGGTATGTGCACCTTGGGAGTGGGTACAAGAGGAAAAAAAAATTTAGCAAAAAGAGCTTATAGTAACTGTCTTTTAAATGCGGGAAATGTCTGTTTTCTTTGCACAGGTAACATGCTTTTTGTCGGCATGCAGTCATAAATGTAATACATATAAGAGGTTCCAGGAAAAGGGACCGGTAATGCTAACCCAGCAGCAGCACACGTGATGGAACAGGAGGAGGGTGGCGCAGGAGGAGAAGGCCACGCTTTGAGACACAACAACCCAGGCCTTGCATGAGGACAAGAAGCGTGCGGATAGCATGCTTTGTACCACCATGCAGTCATAAATGTAATAAAGATAAGTGGTTCAATAAACAGGGACCACGCGGCAACGCTAACCCAGCAGCAGCACACGTGATGGAACAGGAGGAGGCGCAGGAGGAGAAGGCCACGCTTTGTGAGACACAACAACCCAGGCCTTGCATGAGGACAAAAAGCGTGCGGATAGCATGCTTTGTACCGCCATGTAGTCATAAATGTAATAAAGATAAGAGGTTCCATAAACAGGGACCGGCAACGGTAACCCAGCAGCAGCAGCAGCAGCAGCAGCACACGTGATGGAACAGGAGGAGGCGCAGGAGGAGAAGGCCACGCTTTGTGAGACACAACAACCCAGGCCTTGCATGAGGACAAAAAGCGTGCGGATAGCATGCTTTGTACCGCCATGTAGTCATAAATGTAATAAAGATAAGAGGTTCCATAAACAGGGACCGGCAACGGTAACCCAGCAGCAGCAGCAGCAGCAGCAGCACACGTGATGGAACAGGAGGAGGCGCAGGAGGAGAAGGCCACGCTTTGTGAGACACAACAACCCAGGCCTTGCATGAGGACAAAAAGCGTGCGGATATAGCAGCAATGCTTTTTGCCGCCATGCAGTCATAAATGTAATACAGATGAGAGGTTCAATAAACAGGGACCGGAAACGCTAAACCATCCCAGATGTTCATCGGTCATGTTACTTGGTTGGGGTCCAGGAGTGTTGCGTAGTCGTTTCCAATCCAGGATTGATTCATTTTAATTTGAGTCAGACGGTCTGCATTTTCTGTGGAGAGGCGGATACGCCGATCTGTGATGATGCCTCCGGCAGCACTGAAACAGCGTTCCGACATAACGCTGGCTGCCGGGCAAGCCAGCACCTCTATTGCGTACATTGCCAGTTCGTGCCAGGTGTCTAGCTTCATGCCCGGTTTCAGGTCCAGCGGTGCCAGCCACAAATCCGTCTGTTCCTTTATTCCCCTCCAAATTTCCTCCCCTGTGTGCTGCTTATCCCCAAGGCAGATCAGCTTCAGCAACGCTTGCTGACGCATGCCAACAGCTGTGCTGCACTGCTTCCACGATCCTACTACTGCTGGTGCTGGGTTAGCATTTCCGGATGAGGTACAGCTTTGAGATGCGTTGGAGGAGAAGGAGTCAGAGAGGTAGGTGCTGCTGTTGTTATCCAGCTGTTTGCGGCGTGGGCAACACCCGCGCCGTAGCAGGTGAGGAATCGCTGCCAGGCTCCACAAGGTTCACCCAGTGCGCGGTAAGGGAGATGTATCGACCCTGGCCGAACGCACTCGTCCAGGTGTCAGTGGTGAGGTGAACCTTGCAGGCAACGGCATTCTTCAAGCTTCGGGTTATTTAGCTGACCACGTGCTCATGCAACTCAGGCACTGCAGAGCGCGCAAAGTGGTAGCGGCTGGGAACCACGTAACGTGGGATGGCCACTGACATCATGCCCTTGAAGCTGTTTGTCTCCACCACTCGATATGGCAGCATTTCGCAGGCCAGAAGCTTGGCTATGCTGGCTGGCTGTTACTGCCACGGCCCGGGGGTCATTTGCTGGCAATTTCCTCTTGTGCTCAAACATCTCAGAGACAGACAACTCAACCGTAGCGCTGCACACCGAAGGGCTGTTGGTTGTTGTGTTTGATGAACACTGGGAGACCTCAAGAGCACTAGTCCGGAAAGTGACAGTGTCAGCATCGTCTGATGTTTGTGAATGTTGTGAACCACGCAATGGCTGGGCTACTGCTGCTGCTGAGGCGGGTCTGGTGGTGAGTCTGGTGAACCCAAGGGAGGCAGTGTTGCTGGTGGTACCCTGTCCTGCCGCGTTTGCCCACAGAGTGGGATGTTTGGATAGAATGTGGCGGCTCATGCTGGTGGTGGAGAGGTTGTTAATACTTTTCCCCCTGCTCAGGCGGGTCTTGCACACCTTGCAAATCGCCATGGTAACATCCTCAGTGCAGTCTTCAAAGAAAGCCCAGACTTTAACTGGCTGAGGACTTGGACCTCGTGCGTGATGTGCTGGTGCTGCTTAACCCACTGCTGGACGCTTGAGAGGTCATCCAAGTAATTATCTGGTCCTGTTCTTTTGGATCTGTGAGGGTTGTTGTCCTGGACAACATGGGCAGTATTGAGTGGGTTTTCTTGGGTGCTCCCCTGTGGCCTGTACGTGAACCGTCAGGGGAAACACCTCTTCCCTTGCCCCTCCCTCTTTCACCGGATTTCTTCCTCATTTCACTTATCCTTAAAGTACACGCTGACTGGCAGCAGTACAGTGGCAGTACAGAAATGCTATACAGTGGTGGGTGAGCGGTGTACCACTATTGTCAGCAGTGACACAGAGCACAATGCTATACAGTGGCGGGTGAGCGGTGTACTACTGTTCCCAGCAGACACAGAGTGGAAGTAAACACAATGCTATATAGTGTGGCTGAGCCGTGTACACAGAGTGGCATTAAACACAATGCTATATAGTCTGCTATATAGTCACCCCGAACAGGGTGATGTTCTGCAGAACCCGAACAGTGGCAAACACTGTTCGCCCAACACTACTGGGAGGGAACGCAGATTTTAGTACCTAAACACACGATACAACATGTTTTCCGGGGTCGGACTCTGAGGCACATACAGATGGTCCCGATCATCATCCTCATCATACAACTCTTCTCCTGAGTCTGACCCACCCACCACCTCTGCCACCCCAACATCCCCAGACACAGACCCCTCATCGTCCTCAACATTAACTTGGGATGCTGGCCTGAGCCAGACCTCCTCCTCCACATCAGGCCCCATCATCTCCTCAATGGCAGCCCTCATTAATCGCTCTGGCGACGGACTGATGGACACAACGTTCTCCTCCGGGGAGGGCTGCTGCTGACCACTGGCTGCTGGGGTGGATGTTATAGCTTGCGTGGGGCGTTGGCTGTTGCTGTTGTTGGGAGTGCTGCTCACAGCGGAGGTCTCTGGGGAACTCATGTTGAGCTCATATAGTGGTTGACGGTGAGTGGAGTATTACTGATCCCAGCAATATACACACTGACTGGCAGAGTACGCAATGCTATATAGTGTGGCTGAGCCGTGTACACAGAGTGGCAGTAAACACAATGCTATATAGTCTGGCTGAGTGAGCGGTGTACTACTGTTCCCAGCAGAATCAGAGTGGCAGTAAACAATGGTATATAGTCTGGCTGAGCGGTGTACACAGAGTGTCAGTAAACAATGGTATATAGTCTGGCTGAGCGAGCGGTGTACTACTGTTCCCAGCAGAATCAGAGTGGCAGTAAACAATGGTATATAGTCTGGCTGAGCGGTGTACACAGAGTGTCAGTAAACAATGGTATATAGTCTGGCTGAGCGGTGTACACACAATGCTATATAGTCTGCTATATAGTGTCAGTAAACAATGGTATATAGTCTGGCTGAGCGAGCGGTGTACTACTGTTCCCAGCAGAATCAGAGTGGCAGTAAACAATGGTATATAGTCTGGCTGAGCGGTGTACACAGAGTGTCAGTAAACAATGGTATATAGTCTGGCTGAGCGAGCGGTGTACTACTGTTCCCAGCAGAATCAGAGTGGCAGTAAACAATGGTATATAGTCTGGCTGAGCGGTGTACACAGAGTGTCAGTAAACAATGGTATATAGTCTGGCTGAGCGGTGTACACAGAGTGTCAGTAAACAATGGTATATAGTCTGGCTGAGCGGTGTACACAGAGTGGCAGTAAACACAATGCTATATACTCTGGCTGAGCGAGCGGTGTACTACTGTTCCCAGCAGACACAGAACAGTAAACAGAATGCTATATAGTGTGGCTGAGCGAGCGGTGTACCACTATTCCCAGCAGACACAGAACAGTAAACAGAATGCTATATAGTGTGGCTGAGCGAGCGGTGTACCACTATTCCCAGCAGACACAGAACAGTAAACAGAATGCTATATAGTGTGGCTGAGCGAGCGGTGTACCACTATTCCCAGCAGACACAGAACAGTGAACAGAATGCTATATAGTGTGGCTGAGCGAGCGGTGTACCACTATTCCCAGCAGACACAGAACAGTGAACAGAATGCTATATAGTGTGGCTGAGCGAGCGGTGTACCACTATTCCCAGCAGACACAGAACAGTGAACAGAATGCTATATAGTGTGGATGAGCGAGCGGTGTACCACTATTCCCAGCAGACACAGAACAGTAAACAGAATGCTATATAGTGTGGCTGAGCGAGCGGTGTACCACTATTCCCAGCAGACACAGAACAGTGAACAGAATGCTATATAGTGTGGCTGAGCGAGCGGTGTACCACTATTCCCAGCAGACACAGAACAGTGAACAGAATGCTATATAGTGTGGCTGAGCGAGCGGTGTACCACTATTCCCAGCAGACACAGAACAGTAAACAGAATGCTATATAGTGTGGCTGAGCGAGCGGTGTACCACTATTCCCAGCAGACACAGAACAGTAAACAGAATGCTATATAGTGTGGCTGAGCGAGCGGTGTACCACTATTCCAAGCAGACACAGAACAGTGAACAGAATGCTATATAGTGTGGCTGAGCGAGCGGTGTACCACTATTCCCAGCAGACACAGAGTGGCAGTAAACAGAATGCTATATAGTGTGGCTGAGCGAGGTACACAGAGTGGCAGTAAACAGAATGCTATATAGTGTGGCTGAGCAAGCGGTGTACTACTATTCCCAGCAGACACAGAGTGGCAGTAAACAGAATGCTATATAGTGTGGCTGAGCGAGGTACACAGAGTGGCAGTAAACAGAATGCTATATAGTGTGGCTGAGCAAGCGGTGTACTACTGTTCCCAGCAGTGACACAATGACAGGGGGGACCCTGGCTAGCGTGGCTGGAGCGCGAACTACCCTGCCTGCCTACCCAAAGCTAAACCCACAGACAAATGGCGGAGATATGACGTGGTTCGGGTATTTATTTACCCGAACCACGTGACAGTTCGGCCAATCAGAGCGCGTTCGGGTCCGAACCACGTGACCCGTTCGGCCAATCACAGCGCTAGCCGAACGTTCGGGGAACGTTCGGCCATGCGCTCTTAGTTCGGCCATATGGCCGAACGGTTTGGCCGAGCACCGTCAGGTGTTCGGCCGAACTCGAACATCACCCGAACAGGGTGATGTTCTGCAGAACCCGAACAGTGGCGAACACTGTTCGCCCAACACTACCAGAGATCAGCAGGGCTGCCAGGCAACTGATATCGTTTAAAACAAAATAAATATGGCTGCCTCCAATCCATATCCCATTCAGTTCAGGTGCACATTAATGCTTACAATGTTCACAGATGAATGCAACAAATACAGAATTTCATTTGAAACGTGTTTAGAGCTGATCAATAATTAATCAAACTATGTAGTCACTAAAGTCATGGGGAACCAGCAAAACGTTGATAGGACCCCCTTAATGTTTACACCCCTTCCCTTGCCTCCCCTTGACGACCCTCACAGCCTGTGGGGCTCATCTTGCAAGGGTCATAATAACATGTGTGGCCATCGCTACCTCCGCAACTATAACAAGTGTAGCCACAATAGTGGGTAAAGAGGCGCCCAATATATATAAAACACTTTAAAATCAATAAAATGAAAAAAGGATGAGGTGGTTTACCTCACAGACGACAAACTCACTTTAGGTAAGGAAGTTTAATTGATTATTAAGCACAGGCAACGAGTTTTGTGGGACTATGCCCACTTCCTCAGGCCAAATAAAAGTGCCCTAGCAGTCTGTATGCCGCATTCGAGGCGCCCCACCCTCTACTGTACCTTACTCCCCCCACCCTTCTGGGAGGGGAGCCTTGCGCACCTATCCAAGGGGCGCAGGTTTTTTGCTGAGAGAGCGACCGAGTCCAGGACTGCTGGTAGACCTGAGTGGAGTCAGGTTTAAAACACTCCACCTGCCTGAAGTGGTCGGTTGCCCCCTTTGCAACCCACCTTCTATAAAGTACTTTTTTATACCCAATACTTGTGACATACTGCACCATTTGAGCTCCTGTTTGTCTTTGTTTTTTCCCTCCAGTACTGTACAAGTCTGTAGCCACAAAAACACCTGATCTGGAGGAAAGGAAGGTTAGTAGTACAGGGCCCCCTGCGCTCGCAGGGACTGCTCCCCTATAGTCATGCCACTGCCAGGAGCCCAGGTACTGCCCACTGCCTCAATATCCCTCTCAGTTCAGGTGCACTTTAATGCTTACAGTGTTCAGAGATGAACATAAACAAATACAGAATTTCATCTGAAATGTGTTTAGTGTCGCTCAATGATTGGATCTATGTGGTCACTAAAAGGAATCTTGTGGGATAAACAATCACCCATGGTCTACTAAATGAAAGCTTTTCTGTTAAACACAGCAATGAAGTGGAATCCCCTGCTGGCATTGCGGTGCAGAGGGCCCTGCGAGCGATCGGGGGGACGCCATGTGGGCTGGGTAAACAATCTGATAATATCTGACCCTGCACATCACACAGCAGGATAAAGCCGCAGATTATCCGGGCCACTCACTGCAACATCTGCCCGGCTGACGGAGCTTATCCACACGTAGCGATTAGCGGCAGAGCCCGCTGTCCTCGAAAGAGGGGCCTATCCCAGAAGTTGGCAAGGGACCATCATGAAATCCTGGATGTATGGTGTGGGCAGTAGCAGGGAAGAGCTGGCACAGCTGTGAGGCTAGCAGTGTTTACGGCAGACAGGAGAGAGAAAGTAGCTGTGATGTGTGACCTAAAGGGAACCTCATAGTGGCATATGGCACCTCGGTACTGATGGCCATAGCTATAATTATTGCTTCATTGAGATTAGGAAAGCCTAAACATTTGCAAACTATACAAATTCCAACATGACTGCAAACAACAGTGTACAGGGGCCAATCAGAATTGAGAACTACCAATCAATTAACTGGCAGCTTTGTAAAATTGCCGGGTTGATGGTGGCATTGAAGCTGCCGGTTAATTGCTGACAGTTCCCGATTTTGATTCTGTACATTTTCACTTAGGCAGGCTTCTCCTGCATGTGCATTTAAATTACAACATAAAACCAATGTAGTTCACACTTAAATGTGAATTTCGCATTTGACAACAAAACGTGCAGCCATGCAGTACAGTCTTGCACAATGTGGGTTTTCTCATTGACAATCATTGAGCTACTGCCTGTGACAACACATGCACAGTATTAAAAAATAAAATTGCTTGAGATAAAATGTGTTTGTTTTCCACACTTAGGGCCTGAGCCCACTAACGCAGTTGTGTCCGCTTTGCAGTTACACATAATGTTACAGATGCTGAAAAGCGGACAGAAGCGGATACAACAGCGTTAGTGGGATGAGGCCCTTACAAGTGTCAGCCTTCCCTAAGGTGCTCAGGTCTGTACAGCACAGAGCCCAGCGGACAGTTTAGTGTCCACTCTGCTACGTTTTAGCGTCATGTTAGTTAGCGTCTGTGGATGCCGGGTGGATGTGTTGCACCATAGGTGGCAACAGGCAACGCATCCACTCGTCTGGAAAAATGAAGCAGGTAGGGACTCTGCGTTCCGTTTGCTGCAACATAACAAACGGATCCTTTTTCTCACAAGTGTAAGCGGATCCTATTTTTAAATTAGGATTCTCTTCCTGCGCTGCAACCCACTCGCTCAGCCGTTGCTATGACTGCACAGCTCCGTGCACCAATGAAATCGGCTCCTGACCCTGTGATCACTGTGAGCCATTGAGCCAATTACATTGACAGATATATGGAGGCTGCCATATTTATTAACTTTTAGACAATACCAGTTGCCTGGCTGTCCTGCCAACTCTCTGCCTCTAATACCTTAAAGAAAACCTGTACTGAAAAAAAGGTCCCCTGGGGGATACTCACCTCAGTAGGGGGAAGCCTCTGGACCCTATCGAGGCTTATCCCGTCCTCCTGTGTCCCACGGCGGTCTCGCTGCAGCCCCCGGAATGCACAGGCAACAAATCCGACAGCCTGTGCAATATTTACCTTTTCGGGCTCCAGCGGGGGCGCTGTTGCGGCTCTTCTGTCAGAAATAGGCGAAAATAGCCGATCTCCGTCGGGCCCGCTCTACTGCGCAGGAGACTTGAGCCTGCGCAGTAGAGCGGCCCGACGGAGATCGGCTATTTTCGCCTATCTCCGTGGGAAGAGAGGATACTGCGTCTGTGCTGGAGCCAAAAGGTAAATATTTAAATCGCCGCTGCTACGGGAGGATTTTCTCCGCCGCCGTGGGACTGAGGAGGACGGGGGAAGCCTCAATAGGATCCGGAGGCTTCCCCCACCCGAGGTGAGTACCCCGCAGGGGAGTTTTTTTCATTACAGATTTTCTTTAAGGCTGGTTTCACACCAGAAACCAGCCTCAGCGAAGCGTCACATCCTACACAGCGCATTGCACCCTCAAAAACAGGCCTTCAGAGAACACCGCGCTATTGCCATTGAGACAAAGCTATACCTTTTAAGGAAGGTTCATGTTCTGCTGATATTGTTATGTGGAAACTGAAGCCACCTGGAATTCCGTGTCTGAGCAAACATTCTGCAATCACCAGGGGCTGCTGCAGACAGATGGGACAGGTGATACTGGAAGAAAGAGAGCACAGCCAGTTTGGGGCGTGCACCTTGTTCCCCACACAGCCTGCAGACAGATCCTCGTGTGTGGCAGACAGGCTGTAAGTACAGCTCCAACACTCAGAGTACGTTGTTATAAAGCTTGGTTTTGTTTTTGCACAAAACTAGATCGTATTTTCTTTTATCTTAGTTTCAATTTTTTTTGCAGCCTGTCTACCCACCCCTGCTTGAAGGGAACCTGAAGCAAAAAAAATAAAGAGCAAAAAAAAATAAAGACTCCTTAAGGGAGGGGAAGCTTCTGGATCCTAAAGAGGCTTCCCTCATCCTCCTCTGCAGGCCTATTTCAGTGTTGGGACCCCCTGAAGAAGAGCTTGTTGACCCTTGTCAACAGCTCAACCAGGCGCACAAGCACCATCCCGCTCAGCTTTGTTCGAAAAAAGCTGGGCCAGAACGGGTCCGCGCTACTGCATTTGATTGGCTATTTCCGCCGGAGGCCTAGCAGGATGGTGCTACTGTGCATGTGCATGGAGGCCACTCTTCGGGGGTCTGAGTGCTGGAATGGGCTGAGGTATGAGGACGGGGGAGTCTTTTTAGGATTCAGAGGCTTCTCTCTCCTGAGGCAAGTATCTAATTTTGGCCTTCGCAAACCTTGGCTTTAAAGAAAACCAGAGATAAAGAATTAAAAGTTAGTTATACATACCTGGGGCTTTCCGCAGCTCCAGAAACCCTGATCGCTCCCACGCCGCGGTCCTCAGCCTTCCCCGTTCGCCGCACCGGCTCCCGTGACTTCAGCCGACTAGCCAGTCAAGGCGTAGCTGAAGTGCGCTCCTTGCGTACCTCTCCGGCTGCTGGAGAGATACGCAAGGAGCGCACTTCACTTGCGTAGGCTGGCCACGCCCCCTGGAAGTCCGTGAGCCGGTGCGGCGAACGGGGAAGGCTGAAGACCGCGGCGTGGGAGCGATCAGGGTTTCTGGACCTGCGGGAAGCCCCAGGTATGTATAACTAACTTTTAATTCTTTATCTCTGGTTTCCTTTAAAGGACAGCTGAAGCGAGAGGGATATGGAGGCTGCCATATTTATTTCCTTCTAGGACCAATTTCCACTGGCTGCGTTTCCGCAGCGTTAAGGTTTTGGGAAAAAGTATTCGCATGTGCCAGTGCAACCAAGTGCGCTCCTTCGTCTCGCTCCCGTGGCTGGGAGCGTTCTGCACCTCAACAGTAGTACTGCGCAGGCACATACCTCTTCCAGCACTTGCAGTATGACGGGGCGGGCCTGCGCAGTACACCTGACTGGCCATGGAGAACGGGGCTGCTACCGGGAGATCTAGGAGTCTTTGGACCGTGGCGAGGGAGCATTCTGCACAGAGAGGGCTGGAGGTAGCCCCAGGTATGTATAAAACTTTTCTTTCCCCACGTCTCAGGTTTACTTTAAGGCGGGACAGCTGATAAAGACTGCCTTGGGAGAGAGTATAGGAGCACCCCCACATCACCTAAAGATACTTATGGCTAACCCAACACCCCCCCTCCCCACACACACACACACCAACAGAACGCCTTGCACTAATATTAATTTCTTTCTGTTGCCTAACCCTAACCCTTCTGCCAAAGCAAATCCCCCTCCTATGAGGCTAAAGGCTCGTACACACGCCTGACGGAAGGCAACGACGGGTCCATCGTCACCTCCCGCCGGGCGGGTTTTCAGCAGACAGTATAGCGTGTGTACAGTCTGTCGGTGGACTGATAAGGCTGTTTCTGAGCGATCGCTCAGAAACAACCTTATCAGTCCACCGACAGACTGTACACACGCTGTGCTGTCTGCTGAAAACCCGCCCAGCGGGAGGCGACAACGGACCCGTCGTTGCCTTCCGTCAGGCGTGTGTACGAGCCTTAATCCTAACTTCCTAATCCTATTAACTTTAACCTATCCCACAACAATAGCCCTTCAAACCCTACAGTCCTGTAAAACTGATATCTAGTATTTGGCTATATAATGGCTGAGCACTGGTACTCGTTGAAATAGCACAGTTAAGCTGCCCATTCTAAAATTGGCTACGTAATAGCAGCTATGTTATTACCAGTGCTCAGCTAAGTAGCGGGCAAAGGAAGTGCTCCCCACAAGCGCTAAAAGCCAGATTGCACTTCAAGACACTGACATTGACCTGAGGAAGCAGGATGTATCCCATGATGTCCACTGTGTTATTTTATTTTATTTGTGACACCAGTGATCGAAGTGCTCCTTACCTTTTTTAACTGTTCTAAATTGTTTTATTATTTTGGGGTGCCTCCTCCCACCTTGTTTTTTCATAGATGGCTGAGCTGCGCCCTTCTGGGCAGTTCAACCTCCATTTTGACGGTCATCAAATGCCTTCCAGCTACAATTTAATGGGGCCAAATAGCAAAAGTTGTAATTTCACGTGTGTCATCGCTTGACACATGGTAAGATCACATGGCTACAATAAAACCGCCTCTCCCCGGCTTGTGCTGAGCGCTTTCAAGCACATGGCGGGTCCACAGAGGCAGCTGACATGAATGTACTGCCTGTACGAAAGAGGCCTTCATTGGTCCACTTGTCCTTAAAGAGACACGGAAGCGGAAAAAAAATATGATATAGTGAATTAGTTGTGTACTATGAATAATTACTAGAAGATTAGCAGCAAAGAAAATATTCTCATACTTTTATTTTCAGGTATATAGTGTTTTTTCTAACATTGCATCATTCTATAATATGTGCACATTACACAACACTCAGCATTCAAAATGAGTCTTTCAGAGCAGTCTGTGAAGTAATGACCTCTCCTCTGGCAGAGAAAAAGTAAACAGTTAACTTACAGTTGAGATAATAAAAGTCAGATAACAGCCCTCTCCATAACTTAGTCGGAGAGCTTAATGGCTTGTTTGCATAGAGATAACAACTGGAGTTTCTCAACTCTTCCTGTACTGGAAACAATGAGACTGATGTATCTGATCTTAATGTTATATTTCTTAGCTGTACTACACATACAAATCATAATATCATAATTTTTTTTTCGCTTCAGTGTCTCTTTAAATGGCCTAGATGGTGTTAGGGACATTATATACCTATGATTGGGATTAAATTGTAAGTTCCTATGAGGTCCCTACTTATTAACATTTTAATCTGATTTGCGAAATGGCCAAAACCCCTTTGCCGCAGATGTAATGTATCTCAATAGCATTGCCTTTCTGCGTTTACAATTTGGACAGCTTGTTCGCTTTTGACTCCGTTCACACTTGCGTTTTGGCATGCAAACGGACCGGATCCGGATCGGATTAGGACTTGATCCGGATCGGAACCGTACGGTTCCGATCCAGATCCGATCCGGTCCGTTCGCATCAGGCATGCATCAGGCTGCCATCCGGATCCGTGTGGTAAAAACAGCGAAATATAATAAAAAATTGTTGGGGTCAACAGAAGGTGCACCTGGTGCACCTGTAGAATCAGGTCCTCCGCTGTTAGGCCTCACCTCCACCTCCGACATACTGCCAAACAGCTCCAGCACGTAAGGTCACTGCTGCTCCACTGCTGCCCATGTGTCCCCATCCGAAATGGCCGCTAGAATACGCATAGGAAGTGGGGTAGAACGTCAGGTGTTTGTATCCTGTGTGTTCTGTGCTTTCCGTTCCCCATTGGTTTCTATTTCCGGATGGTGCAGTCAGGCTCCGGTCCGGGTGCGTGGGCCGGATGATCCGGACCCGAAAAATAGCGCATGTTGGAAAAGTGTCCGGAGTCCGGATCCGATCCGGCTCCGTTCTGTACGGAACGTACGCGTGTGAACGTCCGCATAGACTTTGCATTGCTATGCGGAACGTACGTTCCGTTTGTACAGTATACGGTCCGGATCCAATCAGGCGGATCCGGACAGGGAACACTAATGTGAACCGGGCCTTTCTTGGTGTGGGATGTGCAATTCATTTTTCAAGAAAAAGTCAATTGTAAGTTAGAAAGTTTGCATCAAATTTTGAAGTTAATTAGGTGGATTTGCGAATATAGTTTCATCAGTATTTATGAAAAACTCGCAATGAAAAATTTCACACACAAACGCATGTAAAAATTGCAAAACGCCCAAAAAAAGTTTCTACAGAAAAGAATAATCAATAAAATGCAGAATTGTACATGTGGTTAAATGCTAAGTTGAGTTTGCACAGCCCCTTAGTGACATGGCCATTTACTGTGTAAAGTGCTGCAGAAGATGTCAGTGCTTCATAAATACATAATAATAATAATAATAATAATAATATGATTGAGACTATAGCTATCGTAGGTTTAGATAGTAAACTCCTCTGAGGACAGTCACTGGCACGACTATGTACTCTGTAAAGTGCTGCTGCAAGTGTCAACACCGTATAAATACTTAATACGATAGATTCATAAGACTTTCCACTGGCCACATTGCCGCGTGTAGTGGAAGCAAGCCCATTAACTATGACAGGGATTAGATTGTGAGCTCCTCTGAGGACAGTCAGTGACATGTCTATCTACTCTGTGAAGTGCTGCTGCAGGTGTCAGCATCATATAAAAACTTAATAATATGATACATACATAAGACTCTAACGATGGTACTCAGGCCTGGATTTACATCACAGCAGCCTATAGGCACAGATGACCTGGCACCCTAGACTTTTCCCTCCATAAACCTACCAACCCTGCCGAACCACACTATAAGTGAGCTGGCTGGCACAGCTGTGACTTCTCCCTTATGTCCCTTGGCCGCCATAGGTAGCTACAGGTGTCTCCTAGCATTAGGTAACCAGAGGCACCCTCAGTATTAAGTAGTTATCGGTGCCCCCCACTGAAGGGAGATCTCGTCAGTGGATTGCAGAGAACTGGGTGAGTCACCTCTCATTTATGTTCTGCTCAGGACTCTGCATAGGTGAGCAGGGAGGTGCTAGAAGAAGGGAGGGAGAGCCCCCTTTCCAACATCAGGCGCCTGTAGGCACGTGCCTACAGTGCCTTATGGTAAATCCGGCACTGATGGTACTATTAGATAGTGACCTCCTCTGAGGACAGCCAGTGGCATGATTGTGGTATGTACCAAACTTTGTAAAGTGCAGTGGAAAATGTGTTCTATAAAAACGTAGTAACAACATGATACTGTAGAGCTATAAGACTACAGGTAGTCCCCGGTTAATGAACGAGATAGGGACTGTAGGTTTGTTCTTAACCTGAATCTGTTCTTAAGTCGGAACATTGTGCCATCTCTGTCCCCTGTACCTCCTCTGTGCCCCCCTGTGCCACCTCTGCCCTTTGTACCTGCACATACAAGTTTAAAAGCCATTTTTTCTTGTAGTTTTTGAAAAAAATTATTTAAAAAAATTTAAAGTCCAAGTTGAATTTTTTTTTAACTTGTTCCCATGGAAACATAGAATCCATGCCGTTCGCATCGGCGGGTCGTTCGTAATGCTAAGCACACACTATGATATTTTCTGGCCGATTTACTGGCAGATCGATTATCTCCGACATGTCCGATCTGATTTCCGAATGTTTTCCGAGCATTTTCTGAGAGTTTTCCTACCTAGGCGAACGGAAAATCGATCTGAAAATACACGGAAATCGTTCGGAAAGCAGATCGGACATGTTGGAAATAATCCATCTGACAGAAAATCGGCCAGAAAATATCAGTGTGTGCTCAGCATTACGATCTGCTTTCCGATGGATTTCCGTGTATTTTCCATCCACTTCAATAGGAAATCGCTCGGAAAATGCTCGGAAATAATTCGGAAATCAGATCGGGCATGTAGGAAATAATCGATCTGAAAGAAAATCGGCCAGAAAATCTCATAGTGTGTACCAAGTCGGGGACAACCTGTATAACTATGGTAGGGATTAGATTGTGAGCTCCCCTGAGGACAGATAATGGCATGACTAAGTGTTCTGTTAAGTGCTGCAGAAAGATTTTAGCACTAGATAACAGTCCATTTGAGGAACAATAAATGGAGAAGGTTTAACTAGAAGCTGTAAAGATGCCTTCTGAATGTGCATTTTACCTCGCACCAAAGACACAAGGACATAGAAACTTTTTTCTGCCTCCCCCCTAAAAAGTTTCTAAGTAATGTTTCGATGCAGCCCTACGAACAGGGTGTATGTAAATATTTACCTTCCCTGCTCCTGCGCAGGCGCTGTTACGGCTTTCAGCTCCGAAGTAGGCGGAAATACCCGATCACCGTTGGGTCTGCTCTACTGCGCAGGCGCAAGTCCCCGGCGCCTGCGCAGTAGAGCATACCAGACTGAGATTGGGTATTTCCGCCTACTACGGAGCCGAAAGCCGCAACAGCGCCCCCGCTGGAGCCTGGAAAGGTAAATATTGAACAGGCTGTCAGGCAGCTGTACGGAGGGCTGCAGCGAGACCCCCGAGGGACAGAGGACGGCGTGGGAAGCCTCAATAGCATCCGGAGCCTTCCCCCGGCTGAGGTGAGTACCCCCCAGGGGAACTTTTTGATGTTACAGAGTCTATTTCAGTTGAAAAATTTGGGGCAATTTTTAGACTAGCCAAACCTATTTATTATTTTTCTTTTTTTTTCAAGACAAATAGGGATTTCTTTTGATATAATTTAATTATAGTAAATCTGGAATTTGCTTGCGTTTTTAAGAGATAATATGCTTAAAAAACGAGAAAATTATGTAGATTATTTATTTTTTAGGTACACTGCAGGGGCACTAAATAGAGGTGGAAATTAGGATTTTAAGACCGAAAAAGTGATAATTATGCTATCCTAGTAATCATGAGCCAATCAAAATCACACCGCCTTCATTCCAGAAGGTGCCAGCTGTCAAAGTACACAAGAATGATGGAGTAAAAATCTACAATGTGTCATAAAATAGCATTCATACCCAGGAGGTAGAATTTAATATGCATGGTCCTGAAGGTGTTAACATTCCTTTATCGCAGGGCTTTTCAACCCTGTCCTCAAGTACCACCAACAGTGCATGTTTTGCAGAAAACTACAAACATTCACAGGTGAGGTAAATAGTGTCTCAGCAGAGCCGATTAACTGCCTCTGTGGATTTCCACAAAACATGCACTGTTGGTGGTACTTGAGGACAGGGTTGAAGAGCCCTGCAGTCTATTGAACTTCTTATAACATCTGCAAATTCTGAGTATGTGCTGGTTTACAATATTTAGGACAGAAGGGGTTGGAGGCCATAAGAGACCATCAGCAGTTGGCTGAAGGTGTAATGGTTAAGGGCTCTGCCTCTGACACAGGAGACCAGGGTTCGAATCTCGGCTCTGCCTGTTCAGTAAGCCAGCACTAATTCAGTAGGAGACCTTTGGCAAGTCTCCCTTACACTGCTACTGCCAATAGAGCGCACCCTAGTGGCTGCTGCTCTGCTCTGGCGCTTTGAGTCCGCAAGGAGAAAAGCGCAATATAAATGTTATTTGTCTTGTCTTGTCTTGTCTTTAATCAAAACGGTAACTCATAGCCCCCGACACGTGGAGCCTGGATGTTTTTTTCGGGGGGATTATTTAGGGTTGGAACCTAGCCATCCTACAATACGGGGAACACACTGTTCCGCATATACATCTGTGGGATCCCAGCTGCCTGGAGGACTTGGAAGTTTTGGAGGACTAACCTCCTTTGTCAAGTGTTGGCAGTATCTAAAATCATACACAATACATTACAGTTTATATAGTACACAATTCAAACATTAGCCAATCAGCTCTGCGGGGTCGCTTTTAGCGACCAATCCCTTTCCGTCCGCCACCTGGACCTAATGGGGAACGAGTACTTGATATGCAAAGAGCTGCTTCTTCAAGATCAGTAATGAAAAACAATGCTTTATTGCTTAGGACAGGGGTTCTCATTCATTGACTACTTGGGAGGAGGTGGAGGCCTGCACTGCCTGATATGGGTCATTATGGCATTTCGGTAGTTATTTTGCTAAGGGGTGTCTTGAAAAAATTTCAAAGCCATAAAGGGCATCCTCACCCAAAAAAAGTTTGAGAGCCACTGGCTTTAGGCCATCAATTTTAAGTTTTGTGTTGTTTGGGGTTTTTTTTAGACTATGTAAAGGACCACTATGGTGACAAACTGTAAAACTTAAAATACATATATCAAATACTTTTTTTTTCCAGAGTAAAATACACTATATTTTCCTTTGTTGCTATCAGTTACAGTAAGTAGTAAAAACCTGCCAGATCTGACAGGTTTTGGACTAGTCCATCTGCTCATGGGGGATTCTCAAGGTTTTCTTTATATTTAAAAGCACAGCAGTTGTGCAGTCTAATTGCCAAACTAGCGAGTAAATGAGTAGGGAGGATGACCAACATTTTTGTGTAGATATAGATTTTCAGGGTGTGCTCTAGTAAAGACTACAAGGAGATATTGACTTTCCCCCATCAGGAGATGGACTAATCCAAAACCTGTCAGATCTGTCACATTTTTACTACCTATTGCGATTGACAGCGACATAGTAAAAAAGTAATTTATAGTGCATTTTACTCTGTGATAAATGTATGTCCTATATGTATGTGTATAGACGCATTTTAAATTTTGCAATTTTCATGATAGTGGTATGTATACGGTAAGTATACCAACACAGTGAGGGCCAGATTTACTAAGGCGTCTCCGGAGATCTCAATGCATCTCCAATATAAGCGATCCAGCAAACCTGGACTGCGTTAAATAAAAACTGTATTAGGTGGTCAGGATTTTGCCACCCTCACCGGGGTCATATCAGATCCCACTGAGGGTTGTTGAGAGGTGCGTGGATTAGTGGCTGTGTGATTGCTGTTGCATGCAGAAGTTTCATTAAATTCAAGACAGTCAATTTAACTAAAAAAAAAAAAAAAGTTCTCTCTCTCTGCGAGTGCTTGCAATCATGAGGCCGCTATCACACATCTGCCAATTAACTAACCCTTCAGGAAAATCCACTATGTTCTGATATAGCCCATGTAAGGGCTGCCATATTTTACCAACTTACAGCACACAGTTTACCTGGACTGGAATCTGATATGGCCCATGTGAGGTTTTCTGCATTACGGATAATTTCCTGTTTTAGTAAACCAGGTCCTGTGTGGACAGTGTTGAGGTATATTCTACCTACACTTCCCTCTTCCCTAGAGGTAAAGGGAACACATTCTGTTTGTATTTTTCAGAAACCAAATCAGTTTTGGTTCCATTTATTTCTATTTTTTGACTCACCAGAATTCAGCTAAACTGGAAGCCTCCCCTCTCCCATTGATTATTTATCGCTGAATCCCAGAATAATTATGCAAAAACAATCTGGGGATCTATCAGACACAGGTGATAAGGAGTACAGAGTATTGTCTAGATAAGCAATAACACTCAGAGAGGAATCTGAAAGTGCATTGCACTGACTTTGCCGCATTAGCTGGAATCGGGGCCAGACAGGACAACAGAGGAAATTCATGTAGCAATTTGTGCATCAAAATATTAAGATAACAAAATCTATTTATAAAAAATAAGTAACAGTAATAATAATGACATTAAAAGGCTATTAGATCGCAAGAAAAAGCAAGACTATCCTACTGTCTGAGACCCAATATATACTTTGATTCCCTACCACCCAAGGCACATGCCACCCCTTAAAGTGGTCTGAAAGTCAGCATTTCTACTTTGCTCTAAAAGATTACTCACAGCTTGAAAGCTACTATCCCAGAATGCTTTTTTTTTAGCAGAACATCACTGAAATGGTTAAACATAGCACTTTGTCCTGCTATTCAGCTTCAAATCCGTATCCAAACTGGAGATAACAGTATCTTTGTTTAAATTCCAAGTTGATACATGTGTGTAAATACAGTGTAAAAAGTGAAAAGGAGCTCTCTGTGAACCTCTCTGTGAAGCTTCAAGCATGCAAACAGCTCAGAACAGATAATTAAAAGATGTTAATATATAATAAATAGCAGTTTGAATAAAATGCAATGACAGGTTTCAGGGCAAGATAAACTACACTTTGGAAACTTGTAATTTGTAAAGAGACAATATTATTTAAGCACAAAAGCAGATATGATAACTGTATGAGTAATAAAAAGTAGGAAAACACATTTTTATTGAATGTTATGTCGGAGTTTCAGACCACTTTAAAAAGGCACCAGCCTTCCGTGCCCGGTTCAGTTCACAGGAGTGATTGTAGACCGTCTTGCCATCGCCGGTTACACATAAGCATTTGCCTTTATTTTCCGAGGAGCGCTTACAATCTCGCCAGCCAAGACCTGAATTATGCATTGTCAATCTGACAATTGGTGTAACAGAGGAGGTAGTAAGAGTGCTATCAATGAAATGGAGACAGGGGAAGGACAGGAGACCGGCCTGCCAGATAAGAGGGAGACTGGAAGGTCTCCAATGACCGGTACGGGAGAGCGCCAGCCTGCGCTATACACAATAACACAAAGAGTGGGGAAAAGGTACTCACACGCTAAAATGGTATATGAAGCAACGCCAGCCGCTAGGTCTTTCCAGGAAGTTGTAGATGTCGCCCTGCATGCTGGTTCGCGTCAAGTAGTGGCGGTAGAAGCACTTGGGGGAGTAGTCAGCCTGGCCTTCTTTCACGCCCCCGGGGGGGCTGCTCACCTGCAGTGTGGGATCTTGGGCAGAGCAAGGGGTCCCAGAGCCATTGTTTAGGGGGGGATCCTGGCCAAGGGCCACTGAGGAGTAATGCGTAGGGTCCGTGGCAGGGGGGGCTGCGTAAAAGCTGTAGAGGGGGAGCCCCCTGCTCTCCCCCGAACTGCGCGACATGGCGCAGACTGCTCCTGATCAATATTTCACATCCTCAGCTGCTGGTGTTGGATTGCAAACTCCCGCGGGACCTGATCCCTCTTATCAGAGTACTGCTCAGAGCCACCGCAGACAGGATCACAGATGTGTCAACCGGTGTCACCTGCCGTCACCCGCTGTCACTCATAGCTCTGGAACAAGGAGAACAACACAAGGTCAGTGAACCTCGCAGATGTAAAACGGAGGGGTGAAAGAGCACCAAACAATCGCAAATATAACATTAAGAGAAATAAATACATGAATAAATTGCATTATGATAAAGACAAAATACATCACTGCTCCTGTTTCATTAAGTACAACCAATGAGCATGATCCAAGTGCAGAAACTCAAATGAACCAATCAGAATGCACCTGTTGGGTAGTGAGACCATCACAACATCATTTCTGATTGGTTGCAATGGATTATTAGTGTGCTTTGCACCACCATGCAATGAGTGTGTTACATAGTACAAAAAATACTTGGGAATGACAAGAACAGTGGCATAGCAATAGGGGATGCAGAGGTTGCCAGAGGGGGCCACTAGGGGTCCTACTTCAGCCATCTTATTAGGGTTTTTTTCGGTGCTATGCTGATAATGAACACAATGATGATGTGCATTGAAGCTATTTTCTTACTGTGATTACTCCTCTCTGACACTGCAGTTGTCTTCGGTAGGTTTTGGGGCTCCATATCAATAGAGTGCTTGGGGCTCCATGTAAAACTCACACTGGGGCATCAAGCTCCTTAGTAACGCCACTGGACAAGAATACGGAGGCTGCTATTATTGTCTTCTCTTTAAAAACATGTTAATCCTCTGCCTAAGGCTCCCTGCACACTGCAAATCCGATTTACGATTCCGATTCTGATTCCGATTTGCGATTTCGATTTTCCCCGAATGCTATCAACAGAAAAACACAGAAAAAAATGCAGCATTCAGTAACGATTACAAATCGGAATCGCATGTAAAAAACAATTAAAACTCGGAATTGGAATTGCATGCAGTGTGCAAGGGGCCATACTGATGATGGACAAGTCGGTGTTCTGACTCTGCTAGAAAAATGGCTGTTCAAGGGGGTGTGATGCTTTATACATAAGAATAATGTGTGAAGCGTCCATATTTCTCCCATTTGGACCACAAAGGCTTAAGGGGACCAAAAATACACAACCCCTGATGGTGCTTGGGCATTCTAAAGAACCGACATGATGGATCACTTCAGCAGAGAACCATTCATTGTCAGCAGTGTGTACAGAGCTACGAACGATTTCTAAACAATGTGTTCAGGAAGTCTACAGCATGTCCCTCTACATCCTGCATCGTTTAACAATCTTATTGGTTAACAAAACTTTGTCACTTCAGTGGCAGTTTTGCTGTCATTTAGGCCTCTTTCACAGTGGGACGTGGCTTTTTTGATGCAACGTTAAAGTCTCAGCACAAATGACAACGCAATGTCCCCAAAGAGTTGCAACGCAACTTAATGCCCCATTACAGTCGCATACAGTAGAGTATACAGTCAATGAAAAGTATGTTTCCAAGACATTACTGAGCATGTGCAAACAGTCCAACACACAACATGCAGCACTTTCTAATAACGCAACGCGTTACACACAAACGCAACGTGTGCACTGTGAATGTCGCACAGACTTAGTATTGCTGTGTGATTTGCCCAATCTGAGCCTCTCTAGTGATAGACATGTGCTGTTAGATGCACAATGAGTGTCTACTATGCCCAGCATGATGGCTATACCTGGTACACACCATGCAATTTTCCATCAGATGGGTTGAATTGATTATTTCGGACAGGTCTGATTTGATTTCCAGTAGTTTTTCTGGTTGATTTTTGTTAAGAAATGATCAGAAAATTGATTCGAAAAACGATCGATTCTGTTTTCTGAAACACTTAAACAGGCAAGAAACAGTGTGTGGGCTGGTGCACACCAGAGCGGGTTGTTATTTCCACAAATGCAAACTCCTGTCCTGCAGCATTTTTTAGATTTCTGAGGCGTTTCTGCCTCAATGTTAAAGTATAGGAAAGTGAAAAACTGCTCTGAAAAACGCTAGATCGAAGCAGTTTTTCGGGCGTTTTTGTTACAGTAGCTGCTCAGTAACATCTTTTACTGTAACAATATTTGTAATGTGCTACACAAAAATGCTCCCAAAAACACTAGGCATGTTTAGAAAACCTCTCTAAACATGCCTAGAATCGCTCTGAAACCTGCTCCAAAAACCGCTAGCGTTTTGCAGATCTGCTAGAGGTTTTTGGTGTGCACTGGGCCAGAGACAGCTTGAGATAAGGTTTTACTACAGGGAAGTTCAAAGGGTCAATATTTCTGCTTTGTTTTATAGCTTAAAGTCAAAGTGCGCTTATATAACTGCAATTATGACAGAATGTTGCAATGTTATAATAAACAAAAAAAAAAGCTACCGTATATAATTGAAAACATAAATATGAGACTCTTTTCTTTGCTACTAATGTTCTATTCATTATCTGTACTACACATACAATTCATTACCTCATGAGGGTTTTTTTCCGCTTTAAGTTTAATATAACTTTTTTTTACCTACAGTTTAGTACTTGTTCACCTGCTCGCTGCGGACATGGGACTTTGTAGATGACATGACAAAATATGTCCTGAGAGAAAATGTACCAAAAAGGTTATGGAATCGGACCAGTATCTTAAAAGTTGAATATATAAATAAACGTCAACCTAAGAATTACTGAAACAATTTAGAGAACCCATTACAGGCAGAACATTGCGCCCTCCAAGCTGTTGGCATGCCGACTAGTTAATGCCATTACTCCGTGCCAGCCAACGTTGTTGTTGTTTACCAGTAGCGCAGTATGCAGACTATTGCACCGACCTAGACCTCTGTACCTTGCGCCCCCTGCGGGTAAGTGTGATGCCACAGATCTGCACTGCGGACCATTGCATCCGCCCAGACATCCTAACTCTGTGTCCTCTGCAGGCTATCGCTTCATTCCAGACATTTGCATCCCGTGACCCCTGCAGACTTTCGCACCCCATCCAGACATCTGTGTGTTTTTTTGTTTTTTTTTTGCATAGCTGCAAGTGTATGCGTAAAACTTAAAAGCACACCCCTCCTCTCCCCTCCAAGCCAGATATTGCACCACTGCAAACCTCTGCACACTGAGCCCCCAACTACCATCCACTCTTCCACCAGTGCAGGAAGTTTCCCTGAGAAGACATTACCTGCAGCCTCCTGTCCTCCCTTGTAGTGACATCCAGGGACCTCCAGCCTTCAGTGATCTCTGCAGGGCTCTGCCATTAACCCCTCGGTTGCTGGGAGACTGGTATACATAGTATGCATCAGCCATCCATGTCTCATGCAGCACCTGCTTGTGGGTGTGCGGAGCTGTCTGCCTTGTGGCTGGAGGCTCTGAGTCTGTCCCCTCCTCCCTGTGGCTCATCAGTGCCACCTCCCTCCCTAACCATCCTGCACAGAGTGACAAATGCCACCCTGCGTACTCAGCAAGTGCAACACCTGTGCTGTCCTCATTCATGGTGACTGCCCATCCGCTGGACAACTACAAGTCCCATAAGTACCACAATTCCCAAGCTGGGCTTCGTAATGGAAGTCAAACAAAAGCAACTTATTTTTTATCCTTTTTATTTGTGAATAGATTGCTAATCTCGCTATACACAGTTTCATATTTGCGGCTTCTTGCCTGAAACACACCGCAGAGCACTTTTTGATCAGTCAGCGATGCATCTGCGTTTTTTTAAAAAACGTATCCTTGACTTGCATAAAAATCGTGGTAAAATCATAATCGTTGCGATTGTGCCACGATTTTTATGCAAGTCAATGGGAGCAATTTTTTTAAACCGCAAATGCAGCGCTGACAGATCAAAAACCGATATACATCGTCTGAACACTATACATCGCAGTTCCGATTTGCGCTTGCTATTTTCATTGGATGCTAGCAACACAAGAATAACGCAGAAAAAAAAATGCAGCTTGCAGCTTTTTGTACAATGCAAATCACATTTCCGATTTTTACTGGATGCTATTCAAAAAAACTTAGAAAAGGGCAGCAAGCAGGACTTTTTAAAATCCCATCAAAAATTGAAATTGCATGTAAAATCGCATCAAATTCGGAAATCAGAATCACATTTAGTGTTAAAGAGCTCTCAGTCAGGTTTGATCACTCCAATTACTGTAAATCTGTTAACGATCTCTACATCAGCTCACTATTGACTGATAATCATTTATTTTTGACAGGTTATCCATAGGAAGTATGGTCGATAGTGGATATTATTCTGCAGCGCTAGGCTAGCTACATGATTTTAAAAAAAATGTTTTAAAAAGTGCTGCACCGCCCCCCCTGGCGATTTTATTGTAACGCCAGGAGGGTTAAGGTGCGAAATCATCTTCTATTACCTGTGCAGTATTCTCCCCAGCATTTTTTCCCAGGCAGGTGGCATAAAAAAGTGGTTGGGTGGGGGAATGCAGGGCTGGTGCTTCTCTGCGCAGCTTTGCTTACAGCATAGGAAAAGCATGAGCAGGCGAGATGATGACAGCCTGGTGCTCCACCCGGCTAATTTTGGTGAGCACCTGGTTGTCATCGGCCCGCCTTCTCATGCTCTTCCTATCTTAAAAAAAACGGGGAGAACACTGCTACAGAATGTAACGCAGGAACTCATTTTATACAGTGACTTAACTAGCTATGCTTGTGTTTCATCCGTCTAGATTGTAAGACCCCAGGAGTAGGGGTCTCTAGTCAATTGTTTGTTACACCCACAGTTTATTTTGCTATATTACCCCAACCCCCTTGTGACATGGCATCATGGAGGCCTTAGTGAGGCGCTGTGAATGAAGTAGGGAAAAGATATCACAAGGGCACAAGTCGCGTTAATCCACTCTAAGCCTTAGGACAGAGGGGAGGGACATTTAAAGGAGGAGTTAAAGGGTTGGGTAGTACAACGTGGCTGCACAAACATTTTGTGCACACAGTTCTTGACACAAACAGAATATCGAAAGAAAATTAATTGATACTGCTAGACATGCATATTTTCAATGGGCAGCTCGGTATAGACTGTTCATTTGGTGGTAGGTCAGGTAAATGATCCATATCCACCTGATATGAATAGCTCACCTGGTCTACCACCAAGCACCAGTTAATATTGAAAAGAAATCTGCAGAAATCATTTCTAATATCAGTCTTACAATCGTCTCAATACAGCGCAGAGCCGAATACAGCCTAGAATGCAATACAGCACAGAGCCCAATACAGCCTAGGGTGCAATACAGTGCAGAGGCAAATACAGCCTTGAGTGCAATACCGCGCGGAGCCCAATATAGCACAGAGCCTAATACAGCACAGTGCCCAATACAGCCCAGAGCGTAATACAGTGCAGAGCCCAATACGGCCTAGAATGCAATACAGCGCTGAGCCTAATACAGCCTAGAGTGCAATACAGCACAGAGCCCAATATAGCACAGAGCCTAATACAGCACAGTGCCCAATACAGCCCAGAGCGTAATACAGTGCAGAGCCCAATATGGCCTAGAATGCAATACAGCTCTGAGCCCAATACAGCCTAGAGTGCAATACAGCACAGAGCCCAATATAGCACAGAGCGTAATACAACACAGAGCCCAATACAGCTTTGAGTGCAATACAGCTAAGAGCTCAATTCAACCTAGAGCGCAACACAGCACAGAGCCCAAAACAGCCTAGAGCGCAATACAGCCTAGAGCCCAATACTGCACAGAGCTTAATACAGTGCAGAGCCCAATGCTGCCTAGAGTGCAATACAGCCTAGAGCGCAATACTGCGCAGAGGCCGATACACCACAGAGCCTATTACGATACAGATCTCAACAGAGGCGGACATAGGCTCGTGCAGACCGTGCAGCTGCACGGGGGCCCCATGTCCTCTAGGGCCCATGCCATTGGACCAGTTAGGGCCTGATTATCCTTTAAGCTTTTCTCCATGTATTTATCTCTAAAACTTAAGAGAAACAGTGGTCATAACTTGTACCCCAGTCATATACAAGTTTAAAATGTGTGCTACATTAATACAGTGCCTAGGGAATGTGACCTGGGTTCATGTACTTTTATCTTATCGGCATTGTTTGGAGCCAACCATGATCTGTTATGACCGCGCCCAATCACATGGGGCCCAATTTATTTATTTTTGCACAGGGGCCCATTGTTGGCTTTGTCCGTCACTGGATCTCAATATAGCATTTTATAACAATACAGCAAAGAGGTTAATTCAGCACAGAGCGCAATACAGCAGAGAGTCCAATACAGCGCAGAGCTCAATACCGCACATAGTGCAATAAAGCGCAGAGCTCAACACAGTGCAGATCCCAATGCAGTAAAGAGGTCAGCACAGAGCCCAATACAGCCTAGAGCACAATTCAGTGCAAAGCCAAATACAGCCTAGTGCGCAATACGGCACAAAGCCCAATACAGTGCAGAGCCCAATAGAGCGCAGACCTCAATACAGCACAGAACCCAATACATCCTAGAGCGCAATACAGCACAGAACCCAATACAGCCCAGAGCGCAATACAGTGCAGAGCCCAATACAGCTCAGAGTGCAACACAGTGCAGAGCCCAATACAGCCTATAGTGCAATACAGCACAGAGCCCAATACAGATTTGAGTGCAATACAGCAAAGAGCCCAATATAGCCTAGAGCGCAACACAGCACAGAGCCCAATGCAGCCTAGAGCGCAATAGAGCACAGAGCACAATACAGCGCAGAGCCCAATATAGCACAGAGCCTATTACAATACAGAGCCCAATACAGCCTTGTAGCGCAATACAGCGTAGAGGTCAATACAACACATAGGGCATGCCTTCCTTAGTTATGCGCCATGCTTACATAGCAACGCATGTAACTTTAAATGCCGGCGGTCCTGTGAAGTTTCTCAACAGCGATACTTCACTAGCAGCCGCTACTATGTTAATTAACATAGTTACTATACATAGTGCAGAGCCCAATACAGCCTAGAGCGCAATTCAGCGGAGAGCCCAATACAGCGTAGTGCACAATACGGCACAAAGCCCAATACAGCCTAGAGCCCAATACGGCACAAAGCCCAATACAGCCTAGAGCGCAATACAGCACAAAGCCCAATACAGCCTAGAGCCCAATACAGCACAAAGCCCAATACAGCCTAGAGCCCAACACAGCACAAAGCCCAATACAGCACAAGCGCAGAGCAGGATCATCAACCAGGCAACCTAGGCAGGTGCCTGGAGCCTAGTGGGTGTCAAAGGGCCCACTTGCCACCTTCTCTGACCACGCTCCACTTCAGCTTACCAAAAGGACCACAAGGAGGCCCCAAATCTATTACATTGCCCAGGGCCACTTTCAGGGGTGTAGCAATAGGGGTTGCAGAGGTTGCGACCGCATCGGGCCCTTGGGCCAGAGGGGCTCTGAAGGGCCCTCCCTCAACTACAGTTTTAGCTGTCTATTGTCCTGTGCTCATAATAGTCACTTCTATAGATACTTTGAACAGTGGTATTCATTCAACTGTTCCCCATTCGCTTCTTGCATCTCTGACACTGTAGTTGTCCTTGGCAGGTTTAGGTGCGCTGTATCAATTGTTATGTATAGAGTGCTTGGGGGGCCCCATTGTAAAACTTGCACCGGGGCCAGGGTCAGATTTACCATAAGGCACTGTAGGCACGTGCCTACACGCGACTGATGTTGGAAAGGCAGCTCACTCCCCTCCCCAAGCACCTCCCTCCTTCTTTTCCTATGCAGAGTCCCTAGCAGAGCGTAAATGAAAGGTTACTCACCCAGCTCTCGGCATTCCACTGATGAGATCTCCCTTCAGTCTGAAACACTAGTAGCTTCCACTTAATACTGAAGGTACCTCTGGCTACATAATGCTAAGGGAAACCTGTAGCTACAGACAAGGGAAGTAAGAGAGAAGTGACAACTGGGACAGCCAGCACACTTGTGGTGCAGCTCGGCCGGAGTTTGTAGGTTCATAGAGGGCAAAGTCCAAGGTACCAGGACATCTGTGCCTGTAGGCTCCTGTGATGTAAATCCAGGCCTGATAGGGGCCCAAAGCTTCTTAGCTATGCCACTGGCCACTTTACTCTGACAGAGCAATACAGTGCAGAGCTCAAAACACCAGAGCCCAATAAAGCCTAGAGTGCAATACAATGCAAATCCCAGTACAGCACAGAGCCCAACATAGCCCAATAAAGCCTTGAGTGGAATACAGAGCAGAACACAGTACAGTCTAGAGCGCAATACAGCACAGAGCCCAACACAGCCTAGAGCGCAATAACAACACAGAACTCAATACAACCTGCAGCTCAATACAGCCCAGAGTGCAATATAGTACAGAGCCCAATTTAGCACCGAGCCCAATACAGTGCAGAGTTTGCATCCATATTTGAGATATGTTATTATTACTAAAGGGGAGTGGCTTGGATATGGGATAACACAGTTTCTCTAATATTGACCCCACCTCTCACTCTTGATGATGTCACACGCCTCCCCTCTGACCGGCGTGAAGATGCTCCAGTCTCTATGCAAATTCTAGGCTGTATTCATGACAGCCCATCAAAACCAGGTGAGACCTGTGTACAGCAGGGCAAACGTTTTCTGTTTTTTAAAGATAATTAGAGCACTCTTTCTCTTTTGTATGTTTTATATAGTATCTAGTGGACCCTGAGAGCTGCTAATCAAGACATCGCCAGACAGCACCATAAAGGGGACTTGTCCAATTCCTCGTTGTTTTATCGTCTCTAATATTGGGGGAATGAACTGTCCGTTTGTACTTTATGTGTTGTTATATTACCCACGTGATTAAATTAAAGTTCTCTTTCACAGCTGTCAGTCACATCTCTTCCTTGTAAAGCCCGCCAGCAGCTTTACTGTGAGATTATAGGAGAGACACACTTTATGAAAGCAGAAGTGAGTTTCTGCATGTCTGGACTGACTGACATCATTCATTCCACCTTATGCTAAGCAGTGTTCTGACAGCTGATATTTTACCAGCTAAATACTATTGTGAGCCCCCCTTTGCTGTGTTAATAGTAGCCACAATAAAACTTGACCTCACTCAAAGGGTTCTCTCACAGACTGCATCAATTCTTTCCCATGGATAGTGCTGCCTGCTGGCAGAACCTATGGAGAAGCATGTGATCAGTTTGAGTAGATGGCAGATTTATTTATAGAAGAAACAGAAGCAACATAATCAGTGGCGTAACTAAGAAGCTATGGGCCCCAGTGCAATTTTTACATTGGGTCCCCTAAGCATTCTATACCACAAAAACTGCCAATGACATCCATAGCATGAGAAGTGTAAGCAGAGGTTTGTTAATGATTACCACTATTCAAAGCATATATAGAAGTGATTATTACCAGCATTGCAGCATTGAAGGTACAGTGCAATGGGCCATTAGACATGAGTATGTTTCCCGAGGCACGACATTAGTGTGCAGGTTACTGTGAAAGTCTATGGGCTTTCATATTTCTATGCAGATCACACAACATGAATGAAGTCTGCACAAGCCCTGAGGGAAGCGTGACTGGCAATGGAGAGGTGCCGACCAGGATATGGACTTTACCTTCACGCTTGCAATACAGCGCAGAGTCCAATACAGCACAAAGCCCAATGCAGCCTAGAGCGCAATACAGCATAGAGTCCAATACAGCGCAAAGCCCAATACAGTAAAGAGGATAGCACAGTACACAGCCCAATACAGTCTAGAGTGCAATGCATTGCAGAGCTCAATACAGCGCAGAGCACAAAACAGTGCAGAGCCCAATACAGTGCAGAGCCCAATACAGTGCAGAGCTTGCATCCATATTTGAGGAATGTTATTACTAAGAGGGAGAAGCTTGGATATGGGATAACACTGTTTCTCTAATAAATATGAGGGGGGATTAAGCTGTCAGTTTGTAATGTATGTGTTGTTATATTGCCCACATGATTGAATTAATTCTCTTTCACAGCTCTCAGTCACATCTCTTCCTTGTAAAGCCCGCCAGCAGCTATACTGTGAGATTATAGGAGAGACACATTTTATGAAAGCAGAAGTGAGATGTAAGGATATATTATAGATACCTTGCGCTTCCTCCAGCCTCCTCCACACTGATCACTTCCACGCTGTCTTTCTCCGCCTCCTCGTTGCCCAGTAGAAGCCCCGTTAGCTTGGCCAGTCGGCGCAGTTCTCGCTGGGAGCATTCTGCGCTTGCGTAGTACTATGCAGGCGCAGAGCTCTCTCGGCAACGGGAGCACAGCGGGGCCTACGCATGTGGCCGGGCATGTGCAGTACACCCGACTGGATATTGGCCAAGCTAACAGGGCTTGTACCGGGCAAACAAGGAGTAGGAGTGATCAGTGTGGAGGGGGCTGGAAGAAGCCCCAGGTATGTATAACACTTTTATATCCTTATGCTGGGCTTACACGGCTCGATTTTGCCGCTCGATTCTCCCGCTCAATTGATTTCCCGCTCGATTCTGCAGGCGATTCTCTTATCTTCCGATAGTTTTTCTCATCTTTTTCCATTGTCCTCAATGCAGAATTGAGCGGCGAAACGATCGGGCGGGAGATCGGATATTATCTATCAAGCCATCTAAATGGCTCAGAATCGAGCCGTGTATTCCCAGCATTACGTCTCAGGTTTCCCTTAAAGGAAAACTTAAGTCAACTATAAAAAATGAGATTTACTCACCTGGGGCTTCCCTCAGCCCCCAGCAGCCGATCGGTGCCCTCGCAGCCCCGCTCTGACGCTCCAGGACCCGCCGGCAAACACTTCCGGTTTGGCCATCACCGGCCGACAGGCATGGGAACGTGAGTGATTCTTCGCGTTCCCAGCCTGTATATCGCCCCCTATGCTGCTATTGCGGCCAGCTGGTCGCAATAGCAGCATAGGGGGCGATATACAGGCTGGGAACGCGAAGAATCACTCGCGTTCCCATGCCTGTTGGCCGGTGACGGCCAAACCGGAAGTGTTCGCCGGCGGGTCCTGGAGCGTCAGAGCGGGGCTGCGAGGGCACCGATCGGCTGCTGGGGGCTGAGGGAAGCCCCAGGTGAGTAAATCTCATTTTTTATAGTTGACTTAAGTTTTCCTTTAAGCATGTCTGACTGACATCATTCAATCCATCCTATGCTAAGAAGTGCTCTGACTGCTGATATTTTACCATTAAAAAAACGCTATTGTGAGTCCCTTTTCTGTATTATTAGTATCCACAGTAAAACTTGACCTCACTCAGAGGATTCTCTCACAGCTTGCATCATGTCAATATGTGATAGTGCTGCCTGCTGGCAGAACCTATGGAGAAGCATGTGATCAGTATGAGTAGATGACAGATTTGTTTATAGAAGAAACAGAAGCTACATAATCAGTAGCATAGCTAAGAAGCTATGGGCCCCAGTGCAAGTTTTACATTGGGCCTCAAAGCATTCTATACATAACATCCACACGGCGCAACAAAACCTGCATATATAGAAGTGATCATCACCAGCATAGCAGCATTGAAGAGCTAATACTGTGGTTGAGGGGAAACCACTAGTGGGCCCCTGTGTGGTTGCAACCCTTGCATCCCTATTGCTACCTCACTGTACATAATAAGATTAACAGAAAATCAAAGTGTCACATATCAGCTGATAACACTGATGATATTCTTCTCTGCAAGGTTTGCTACATATGAGATGCTCATATGGGGATTTGAGGAAGGGGCCTAATGTGTTGGCACTGAAGCAGAAAGCAGTAATTAATGACACATAGTACAGTTGTCTGGCATTTTGTCCCTCAGACTTGATCAGAGTGCACCAGAAAGCTATGCTAAATTCCTTTACCTAGCATGTCCAGATACAGAATACTGGCAGCTGCATCTCAGTAATACTCCTCCAGTCCACACACTGGTGGCCTCACTGGCCTGTACTACTGTAGCAGGCACCAGGCAGTAGTGATGTCATTTCCTCTGTACTCAAGGAAACTAGGAGGTATAGAGAAGGTGGGGCTTCTAACATCCAGGGAGGGCTGAGCTTCTACTATTCCAGCTTCCTAGGGATAGTCAGTAGGATGCTAATCACTTTGAGTTGATGTATGCTAATTTTATGTAAATACATACAGTTTGGAAAAGGAACAATCAAATGTACAATCAAAAATTACCATCAATATAATTATTAGCATCCCTATTAGAGTCATACTGGCATTACCCCGTCTCCTGGTCCACCTCATAACTATTTTGTATTAAATAAAAGTAGCCGACCCGCGGCGTAGCATACGCCGCATAAGGGGGTAGCGGGCAGGAAGGGGGTATTGGGCACAGCGGTGGGAGGGGGGTCGGACGGGGGGTCCGACCCCCCTCCCGCCGCTGTGCCCAATACCCAATATTAATTAAGCTGGAGGGGGAACGCACATGGGGGACCCAGGTGAGGGAGGGGGGCTCCCTCACCTGGGTCCCCCATGTGCGCTCCCCCTCCAGCTTAATTTCGTGGCGGGGAGGGGGGTCAGACCCCCTCCCTCACCTGGGTCCCCCATCTGCGCTCCCCCTCTAGCTGAAGTTGAGGCAGCAACCGCCGCTATTAGTAAGAGGCAGCGGGCGGGGATGACTCACCTCTTCTGCGTTCCAGCGTGCGTTCCACTGTCGTCACTTCCTGCAATAACGCCCACTGTAATGTAAGTGGACGGCATTGCAGGAAATGACGACAGTGGAACGCACGCTGGAACGCGGAAGAGGTGAGTCATCCCCTCCCGCTGCCTTTTACTAATAGCGGCGGCTGCTGCTCAACTTAAGCTAGAAGGGGAGAGCGCAGATGGGGGACCCAGGTGAAGGAGGGGGGTCCGACCCTCCTCCCCGCCGTTGTGCCCAATAACCCCTTCCTGCCCGCTACCCCCTCCAGCTCGGCGGACACCCTCCAGCTCGGCGGCAAGTCTAGGACCGCCCCTGGGGGCAGGGCGCTACTTCTTCTTCTTCTTGCTTGGACTGGCCCCTTCTTCTGCTTGGACCGGCCCTGGGGGCAGGGCGATACTTCTTCTTCTTGCTCGAAGGTTGAGGCACGTAGCCTATTATATATATATATAGATTGTATCTAAACACTACAATGGTTGTGTGCTTTTATAGCATACTTTCTTACCATTACAGCCTCTGTAAAATAATGAGAATCTTGCGTAATTTGGCCCTGTTCCACACTCCTGTCAGGATATTCAGCCTCCTCACCACTGCAGAGCTTCCAACTGTCCCTCTTTGGGAACCCAGATCCAGTGTCCCAGTGTAAAGCTTGGAAGGCATTGAGCGGTCCGGCCACTAGGGGGCGAGTGACATCTCTGTCCCTCTTTCTTTCTCATTTGTCCCTCTTTCAGGACTGATCTACAGGTTTTAGTAAATGTATTTATTTTTCTACTGAAAAATGTGTTGACTCTAAACTTTATTCCTATCCTTTTAATATATTTCTTATTTTTAATTGTTAATATGGAGGAAAATGTACCAGGATAGAAAGGACCAGTGTGTTTTGAATTATAAAATAACATATTTTTCCCATGAAATCTCTATGGTATGCATGACTAGAGGTGTGTCGGTGGCGTGATTAGGGGTGTGGCAGGGGTGTGGCTTAAGTGTCGCTCTTTCTTATCTCAGAAAGTTGGGAGGCATGCAATGACTGCCTCTTTATTGCATTTTCATGCAGCCCAATGGAAGTGTTTGTAACCTCATGTATTTCATCGTTTGGCACACGGTGGTGTTACCCATCATCAATAAAAAAGTGTGCATTATGTCCGTGTTCAGTTGTGACTCCATAGAACGAGTTGTGTCTCCATGGTTCATGTTGAGCTTTGGTAAATGCCCAGCTGGTGCATGGGAGCAGCTGACTGGCAGTGAATGCACCATCTTCAGCCTCCCATGTAAAACAGGCCTAATTAACTCTTCACGATCCTCCACCATAATTGTTAAAACCTTTCTGCATTGAGGATGGTTCAGATGGATGGCTGCCGGCGTCTGTGCACATTGTTTACCATGGGGATCTACTGCGTTCCGCATTGAGATGAATGGGAGTGTTTATCTCAATGGGTATACCATCGATTGCACAAACTTTGTGGTCAACTGAATTTTCCGATATGCTGTGGGTAGCTTTTAGCATTGGCTGTGTTCACAATTTCTTTATCTCCCTAGGAGCTGAAGACGCAATGTAACAAACCGACGGGAAATTATGCCAAGCGCTTTTTTGATTTTTTTTTTCCATTTCACAAAGTACCGTAATGGGGGGTGCTGATGTTCAAAGGGTCTTGTCTGAAACAGGTAAAGATATCAATAAACCGATATGGCGGATATACTTTATAAACTGTGGCAATTTAACAATGCCAAATGTGGTAAATCAAAGGTAACACCGGGTGATACCATCCTTCATTGTTTCATAAATTGTCCTCCAAAGTGATTTTTAAGCAAAACTTGGCAGCCGAGCCAGGAGTTCACAGCCTACATTGACGCTGTGACTGAGGTCCCCTGCTGGACTCTCCGCTACCTGGCCTGTCACAGTGTACAGTGACTGTCCCCCCCTCCCTTCTGTTTCCAGCATGTCGTGCCCCCTCCCCCCGCACCGCCCGCGCTGTGCCCACACGTAAGACAATGATAGCACACTTAGAGTAATTGGGTGAGAGTCAAGTGACAGAGGAATTTCATATAATATCTGTGCCCTGGGAAGCGACACCTGATCCGAGCGGTCACACAGCAGCCTCACACCGTCCCTTGCCTTTCATCGGCACAATGACACTAGCGAATGCATCTGTAAACAGTCCCCAGGGCTTACGACTAATTATACCCAGCGCAGAGGTTCAGATTCCCACGGGGAGCTCTTTATGCGCAGACGGTTTAATGGTTACAGGGCGACTCACTACCAGAATCTTCCACTGACCTCTGACTTCCACGCATAATCTTACACTGACTTCCACGCATAATCTTTCAAAATGCTACTTGCATTACGCAGGTTACTCAATGAATACTCCTCTTTTGTTTGAAAGATGTATAATCTATATAACAACATGTACCAATCTGTTATTTAACCATTTCAGTCAGTTACATAAATGAGCAGCGCTCAGGGCCTCACACCATGGAGTCATGATTATATAACCTTATATAGGTAGAAAACAGTCACAAGTCCACGTTCATCAGTGGTACAAGCATCCAGGTTCCATCATATATCCATATAGGGCCAACGCGTCACATGTAAAGGAGAGAAGAAAAAGACCAATAGCGTAACTCCGTTACTGACCATAAGCCACCACCACCGTAATAGACTAATGGCCAATTGACCGTGGAGATATATGTTTTAAGTAGCACCTCAGGTGAGCACCCTGACACTCCCCCACAATGTCTGCACTCACCCCGTCACCCTCCAATATTCTCCGGAGGTGGGATTGATCACAGGGGGGATACAATATCCAAAGGAGTCAAATCAGCCGTGTCAATCTACGACTAAAGCAACAATTCATAGCGTAAAACCATTTAATAAACAGATTAAAATTATCAGATCCACTCACAAACGTAGACTTGGGTAAGCGCATGTAAAACAGTAGGGTCCCGGGTGACCTTCCGTTCAGCTGCAGCTTGAAGTCCCCGCGTCCTCTTTGTGAATTAGTTCCTTGCCAGCAGCGTCCGACGTAGCTCCGCCCTACGCGTTTCGTCAGAGGTTCTGACTCAGCCCGTGGGTATTTTTCACCTTATGGACAAGAGGAATTTTCACATTTCAGCACTCCTCCCTTTCATTCCCCAATAACTTTATTACTACTTATCACAACGAAATTATCTATATTTGTTTTTTCCTGCCACCAATTAGGCTTTCTTTGGGTGGTAATTATGCTAAGAATTATTTTATTCTAAATACATTATAATGGGAATAATAAGAAAAAAATTATTATTTTTCAGTTTTCAGCCATTATAGTTTTAAAATAATTCATGCTACCATAATTAAAATCCACACATTTTATTTGGCCATTTGTCCCAGTTATTGCAACATTACAATTATATCCCTATTATAATGTATGGTGACAATATTTTATTTGGAAATAAAGGTGGATTTTTTTAGTTTTATATCTATCACTAATTTTTAGCCCATTATTTAACAATTATATGCCATATTGACATAGATATTATATATTTTTTTCCCTCTAAAGTCAGTAGGTGTATTTTACTATTTGGCCACAATAGCAAAATTCTATGTAGCGTACAAGTATGCTACATAGGAAACAATGTGTTGCTACATTGTTACTAGGGAAGTGACTCAGCCGAGGATCACAGTGTCGGCGGGGAGATGAATGAATGGGCACATGGTTCCCATTCATAAATTTAACGTTTGGGTGTCGGAAACCGGCAGAAATCACAGAACAAACTGGTGAAAATTGCTTGAACAAAAACAGTGTTTATTAATTTCTCAGCGGTAATGTACGGATTGGCACAGAGGACTTTTGTCCCCTGCAGCCAATCTCCCTCTGCTCCTGGTAACAGTGCGATCGCGGGCATCTACCTGCCAGATCACCTGCAAACCCCTCCCCCAAACTGCAGGGATGTGACTAGCGTGTCCCTGCGGCTCTAGCAACGTCCGCGCGGCATAAATGATTAAAGGGAACCCGAAGTGAGAGGGGATATGGAGGTTGCCATATTTATTTTCTTGTAAACAATACCAATTGCATGGCAGCTCTGTCGATCTTCTGGCATAAGTAGTGTCAATACCCTGGAACAGTGGTGTAGCAATAGGGGATGCAGAGGTAGCCACCGCATTGGGGCCCTTGGGCCAGAGGGGCCCCGAAGGGCCCTCCCTCAACTACAGTATTAGCTCTCTATTGGTCCTGTGCTGGTAATAAATCACTTCTATAGAGACTTTGAATAGTAGTGATCACTAACAAACTGTTCCCCATCCCCTTCTTGCTCCTCTAACACTGCGTTGTCCTTGGCAGGTTTTGGTGCGCCATATCAATTGTTGTGTATAGAGTGCTTGGGGACCCCATAGTAAAACTTGCATCAGGGTCACAGCTCCTTAGCTACGCCACTGCCCTGGAACTAGCATATTGGCTAATCCCGTGTCAGAGTACCTGATCTGCCGCATGCTTGTTCAGGGTTTGTGGCTAAAAGTATTTGAGACTCAGGATCAGGGGGACTGCCAGGCAACCAGTATTGTTTAACCCTCCTGGCGGTTTGCAAAAAAATCGCCAGGGGGCAGCAAATCTTTTTTTTTAATTTTTTTTTTTTTTTTCATGTAGCGAGACAAAGTCTCGCTACATGATAGCCGCTGCTCAGCGGCATCCCCCCAGCCCCTCCGATCGCCGCCGGCGATCGGAGATCCGGAGATCCCGTTCAAAGAACGGGATCTCCCGGAGGGCTTCCCCCGTCGCCATGGCGACGGGGCGGGATGACGTCACCGACGTCATCGACGTCGTGACGTCAAAGGGGATTCCGATCCACCCCATAGAGCTGCCTGGCACTGATTGGCCAGGCAGCGCACGGGGTCTGGGGGGGGGGGGGGCGGCTGCGGCGCGACGGATAGCGGCGGATCGGTGGGTAGCGGCGGCGATCGGGCACTGCACGCAGCTAGCAAAGTGCTAGCTGCGTGCAGCAAAAAAAAAATTATGCAAATCGGCCCAGCGGGGCCTGAGCGGTGCCTTCCGGCGGCTTACCCCGAGCTCAGCTCGGGCTTACCGCCAGGAAGGTTAAAAGGAAAAATTATATGGCGACCTCCATATCCCTCTTACCTTGGGTTCCCTTTAATGCCCAAGTTGAGGAGAAGCTTTTTTTATACATTTAAAGTGGACCTCAAACTCCATGTATGCTGCCCAGCTTGCTGAATCTATGAGGCTCACCGGAGACTATCTACACTGATGGTGGAGGACATCCAAGCAGTCAGCTGAACCCAGCGGTGGTGAGAGCCCGCCTGGGCAAGTGCATTCATTGTTAGCCTTGTATGGCTGAGGGGTGCATAATCTGCTATTGGAACTGTGCCTACACCTTGAACTGTGTATTACTAAGGCTGCCCTATCTGAAAAGCAATAGTTTGCAGTTGAACTGAGGGGGATGCCTGGTGAACGGTGTAATCGCACCTTATATCTATCATAGACTATAAACAGTCTTCAAGCGGCCAGTGTCAGTATACTGAGTCAGCCTTACAGTGTGGCAGATTAAGAATCACAGAGGATGTATATTGCAGCATCTGGGCTGTGGATTTGAAGCATTCACTTACTCAAGTCAGATTTGTATTGTGGAGTACCAACTAAGTCTGTCAAGATAGTTTGAGAATGATTGCTTTGCTGCTATGTGTGGTTCAGTGTGTATGGTGTCTATGGGGCCCTTCCTGTCCACCCCTGTATCACTTAAGTATGGGGTGCCCCAGGGCTCAATCCTCTCTTCCCTGCTTTTCATGATTTACATGTTACCGCTTGGAAAACTAATCCAAAAACATGGCCTGACATACCACTGCTATGCAGACGACACCCAACTATATCTTTCCTTCAAGCCTGGTGTGACAGACCCAACTCTAACTATAAACGCCTGCTTACGTGAACTACAGCAATGGATGAATGACAACTGGCTGAAACTAAATGCAGACAAAACTGAAGTCCTTCTGATTGGAGGGCAGAGCATGATAACAAAACAACTTAACTTGCAGTCTTCATCACTGGGAATAGGAGGCACGGATCTACGCAGCTCTGATCATGTGCATAGCCTGGGAGTTCTAATTGATGGGAATTTAAACTTCAGAGCTCAAATCTCTGCTGTGGTGAAATCATCCTATTTTCACCTGAAGAACATTGCAAAAATCAAGCACCTCATCCCCCCAGAAGATCTGCCAACCTTAGTCCATGCCTTTATCACATCCCGACTGGACTACTGTAATGCTCTCTACACTGGCCTTCCAAAAAAGGTCTTGTACCGCCTACAGCTGATACAGAATACTGCTGCCAGACTGCTAACCAACCCCGTCACTGCCACATAACGCCAGTCCTGCACTTCCTTCACTGGCTACCTATAGAATGATGGGTCCTATTCAAGAACGGCCTACTGACATTTAAATCCCTGAATAATCTGGGCCCTGGATACATGAAAGATATGTTGCAGCTACGTAGCAATCCCCACATTCTCAGATCCACAGGTTCTAATAATCTAGTCATACACCCAGAGTCCACTAGGAAACTTTTGGTCCCAGAGCCTTCTGTCATGCTGCCCCTACGTTTTGGAACTCCCTACCTCAACAGCAGGACAGCTCCATCCCTGGCCGTGTTTAAATCCAGACTGAAAACCCACCTGTTCAGTTTGGCATTTGCAGAGTTATAACTTTTGTTGTGTGAATACTTCAGCCTACTACCAATTACTGAATCTGAGAGAGCCTAAGTGCTTTGAGTCCTATGGGATAAAAGCGCTATAGAAATGTTATTGTATTATTGTATTGTATGGTCAGCTGACATCTAGCTATACACGGCCGTGTATTTTAGGGGGGGGGGGGGGATAAGGGAGTTTTATGTGACTGCATTTTTGATTCAATAAACTCTTGTGATATTTGCTAGTAGACGCTCTCCATAGTCTTTTCTATCTTTATGTCTTTTCATATGGAAAGCGGCTCCCCTGATAAGGGTATCAGATACCTCTATATCTTCTTGCGCTCCTCAATTAATGTTTAACTTTGACCTGTACTCTTGCACAGGACAGAAGAAAAACATAGAAAAATGCACCCTGTATGCATTTAGAGAGTTTAGCCTGTCTAATTCCCCCTGATTTGTGCCTAATCATAAGTTGTAATTTGATCTCTCCCCTGTGTCACATGACTGCCACAGCAGAGATGGCAGATAAGCTAATTTGAAAGCACAGGCTGTTGACATTATGTCTGCTTTCATGAATTAGGAAGTAGAAACAGTGCAGATATATTACAGGATTTGTATCAGATGTAACAAAGAAATGTTTTTGTTTAAATTTATTATGCTGTTGTGTATCTTTTAGAGCAGAGAGGACGTTCTGAGTTCAGGTCCACTTTAAAACAACATTATTTTAAAATACTTAGTCAATACGAAGCTATGCCTCATGATATGTTACCAGTTAGCAAGGAGGCGTGGCTTTCACTTACAGAGCATTCTCGCTCTCCTCTGCACACCCATGTGACTAGAAGGCAACATTTTCAGGTTGGCTGAGAGTGAGCAGGTAGGGAGAGCCTCAGAGAATCTCTAAGTTGTTGTAGCAGCCAGTATCCTTTTCTATTGTGCTAAAACTGCATTTCCTACAAAATGTTTTATACACAATTAGCTACTTATCGTCCCGGGGCACTATATCTACGTCCCGCAGGGCTTCATCTAAAGTCCCAGGAAAGTAGATACACTTACCTCACCGGGATCGCCTCCCGTTCGCGCTCCCGTGCATGTTCTCGTCACCGCCCATTAGCACACTGATCAGTTCCCATTCACTGAACAAAGTACCTGTGATCAATGATCACCAGCATCAATGAGATGGCGGTGGTCATTGATAAAAGTGAAAGTGAAGCATACACGCGTTACTTCCTGTAACAAATGTATGCAATACACAGTACACACTAGGAATAAAGTGGGGGGGGGGGCATCTAGTGGTCAAATAGTAAAATTACACCTGTGTACATCCCATTTAATAAAAATATAAAAATACATAAATAGCCCATTAATTAACCCCCTACCTCCCCTCCTACAGTTACCAAAATAAAACACTGTTATAAAAAAAAAGAGAGAGACATTTAAAAAAAATACATAAATAGTTACCTTAGGGACTCAACTTTATATATATATATATATATATATATATATATATATATATATATATATATATATATATATATATATATATATATATATATATAGTGGTTTGCAAAAGTATTCAGCCCCCTTGAAGTTTTCCACATTTTGTCATATTACAGCCACAAACATGAATCAGTTTTATTGGAACTCCACGTGAAAGACCAATACAAAGTGGTGTACACGTGAGAAGTGGAACAAAAATCATACATGATACCAAACATTTTTTACAAATAAATAACTGCAAAATGGGGTTTGCGTATTTATTCAGCCCCCTTTGGCCTGAGTGCAGTCAGTTGCCCATAGATATTGCCTGATGAGTGCTAATGACTAAATAGAGTGCGCCTGTGTGTCATCTAATGTCAGTACAAATACAGCTGCTCTGTGACGGCCTCAGAGGATATTGGGAGCAACAACACCATGAAGTCCAAAAGAACACACCAGACTGGTCAGGCATAAAGTTATTGTGAAATTTAAAGCAGGCTTAGGCTACAAAAAGATTTCCAAAGCCTTGAACATCCCACGGAGCACTGTTCAAGCGATCATTCAGAAATGGAAGGAGTATGGCACAACTGTAAACCTACCAAGACAAGGCCGTCCACCTAAACTCACAGGCCTAACAAGGAGAGAGCTGATAAGAAATGCAGTCACGAGGCCCATGGTGACTCTGAACGAGCTGCAGAGATCTACAGCTCAGGTGGTGGAATCTGTCCATAGGTCAACTATTAGTTGTGCACTGCACAAAGTTGGTTTTATGGAAGAGTGGCAAGAAGAAAGCCATTGTTAACAGAAAAGCATAAGAAGTCCCGTTTGCAGTTTGCCACAAGCCATGTGGGGGACACAGCAAACATATGGAAGAAGGTGCTCTGGTCAGATGAGACCAAAATGGAATTTTTTGGCCAAAATGCAAAACGCTATGTGCGGCGGAAAACGAACACTGCACATCACTCTGAACACACCATCCCCACTGTCAAATATGGTGGTGGCAGCATCATGCTCTGAGGGTCCTTCTCTTCGGCGGAGACAGGGAAGCTGGTCAGAGTTGATGGGAAGATGGACGGAGCCAAATATAGGGCAATCTTGGAAGAAAACCTCTTGGAGTCTGCAAAAGACTTGAGACTGGGGCGGAGGTTCACCTTTCAGCAGGACAACGACCCTAAACATAAAGCCAGGGCAACAATGGAATGGTTTAAAACAAAACATATCCATGTGTTAGAATGGCCCAGTCAAAGTCCAGTTCTAAATCCAATTGAGAATCTGTGGCAAGATCTGAAAACTGCTGTTCACAAAAGCTGTCCAACTAATCTGACTGAGCTGGAGCTGTTTTGCAAAGAAGAATGGGCAAGGATTTCAGTCTCTAGATGTGCAAAGCTGGTAGAGACATACCCTAAAAGACTGGTCAAAAGAAAAACGATTATGTCTAGCGCTATCTATCTAACTACAAAACTGAATTTTTAGAAAATCTTTCGTTGTTGCACTGTGGAGCAGCTTCTCTTCTGGGTGGAACCAGTGGATAGCATGCAAAGAGAAAAAAAGGAAAAGCGCTCCTATAGTGCATTAAACTTTTAATGGATTAAAACGCAATGTACAAATTGCACTTACAAGATTGATGTCTTTGGATAAGCGTGTGTCTAGGCCACCCAACGATCAACTTCTCTGCCGCTGTCTGGCCAGGACGAGCGGCTGCTGCGATGGATCTGCGCTGACGTAGTGACGTAGAGGCACACACGTGCGACGGGCACGCCCCCTCATCCCCTCCACGCTACAGCGCGTTGCAGCGCAGATCCATCGCAACAGCCGCTCGTCCTGGCCAGACAGCGGCAGAGGAGTTGATCGTTGGGTGGCCTAGACACACGCTTATCCAAAGACATCAATCTTGTAAGTGCAATTTGTACATTGCGTTTTAATCCATTAAAAGTTTAATGCACTATAGGAGCGCTTTTCCTTTTTTTCTCTTTGCACCCTAAAAGACTGGCAGCTGTAATTGCAGCAAAAGGTGGTTCTACAAAGTATTGACTCAGGGGGCTGAATAATTACGCACACCCCACTTTGCAGTTATGGATTTGTAAAAAATGTTTGGAATGATGTATGATTTTCGTTCCACTTCTCACATGTACACCACTTTGTATTGGTCTTTCACGTGGAATTCCAATAAAATTGATTCATGTTTGTGGCAGTAATGTGACAAAATGTGGAAAACTTCAAGGGGGCCGAATACTTTTGCATATTGTATATATATTTCCCTGGTGCTTCCATGGCAGCCTACTGTGGGTTATGGTCCGCCCCCTTAACCCTATTGGACATCGTATCTATAAATCTTTTGTGTGCACCGCTGACCACCATTCTTTTTTTTATTTGTCCTTCCTCTCTATAGGACATCGATTTTCTTTGACTTTTATACCTTAGGTTTCCCCCAGGGTTTACCCCTTTCCCTGGGGAGGACTCCAGTGTGTGCTAAATGCACTCCAGAGAGGGCTGGCTGTATTGCTGGGCGCCATGTGTCTGTTAAGTCACAGACAAGCGCGCGTGCTGCGGAGATAAACTACTTTTTTTTTCCTCTCCCTTTTTCCATGTGTTTCCCTTTCTGTCCTTTCCTACCTTGTGGCTGGAGTTCCTGGCTGGTGCGGATTCCGGACGCCGAGGCCGCTTTGTAAAGGGTTGTGCGGTGGGGGAAGGAAGGTCCTTCCTCTATGGCGTCCTCCGGCGCGAGATTTGCCATCGGTTGTACTGACGGCGAGAGTCCCGCCTCTTGCCCTTCCTCAGTATAGCGGCGGCCATCTTGGACGTGGGCAAACGCCGACTGAGCATGCCCACAGTCCAGGTCCTTATTTAAGTGGCCGCGCTCGACCTGACAGGTTGCTTTCTGAAGCTCCAGTCAGGAATTGAAGGAAGCTACACCACAGATGATTCCCGGTGAACGTTGGAATCAGTGAGTAGGGGGCAGATTACTCTTGCTAGCCATTTTTGGCTAGGTTATGTCTGCATGCATCAATGTATGTGTGGCATATATAGATGTGTTAATCATTTCTATTCTCATTTCTTCCTGGTATAATTTTTCTTTTATGTTTCCCCTGCAGCACCTTGTGAATACCTCATCATGGGTTGCTCAAAAGACAAGAAAAAAGATAAGAGGTATTCTATTAAAAAAAAAAAAGGAAGGTCAGTGGCTTAGTGGATACTAATTAGTATTCCCTTTTTTCAGCCCTTCTAGACCTAAAACGTCTGTTGCACACCGTTCTCAAGACTCATCGAAGTACTACCAATCAACCTCCAGAAGAAGTCACTCAAAGTCTCGTCGAGATACGTCACAGTATTATTACCGTTCAAGATCAAGATCTAGATCAAGAAGACGTTCTCCTACCCCGCGACGTCACTATACCCCACCACCAAGACGTCAAGCTACTGATTGTTGGATGTGTGGAAAAAGAGCGATGCTTTCTTCCGTTACAGCTAGAAGAGGTTTTTGGTTGAGGCCTTGGAGTGCCGACTCAACTTCAAAACAAGCTTGGATTAAAATCCCTTTAATGGCAGAATGTTGTTTGGAGAAAAACTGGATGCAGCAATCTCCAGAAAGTCCGATGGAAAGTCGGGCGATATTCCACAAGACAGGAAGGTTAGAAAACAACGTTTTAACCAGACGCAGCAGTTTCCAAAGATACATAAATATAAGATCTTACAGACCAGGAAAAAGAGTATCAAAGGAAGTGGCAGGGGGGCCAATCTTCTCTGTCAAAGTCCACAAAATCCACCTCCACTGGTCGGCAGGCTCAGGGTAAGTCCTTTTGAGGCCTTGTCCGTCCACACTCTGCCTGTTGGGGCGAGGCTCAGTTCCTTTGCTCGAGTGTGGGTGGACAAGGTTTCAGACCCTTGGGTCTTGTCGACCATAAAAAACGGTCACAAATGGGACTTCAAGACTTGTCCAGAGGACATATATCTTACAACCAGACTACCTTGCCTAAAAGAAAAAAGAATGTGTTTAGTCCAGTACGTGAACCAGTTAATCCAACAAAACGCCATCAAGAATGTTCCCATGTTACAAAGGGGCAAAGGCGTCTACTCGCCTCTCTTTTTGGTCGCAAAAAAGACGGGAGACTGGAGACCAGTCCTAGATCTAAAGAGACTGAACAAGCACATTTTACTTCCAAGTTTCAAGATGGAGTCCCTTCAGTCAATCATCTTATTAGTTCAACCGAACGACTTCATGGTCTCCATAGACCTAAAGGACGCATATTTTCATATACCAATTCATGTCCGGTTTCAGAAATACTTAAGATTCGTGATTCAAGACCTTTATCTTCAATTTACAGCTCTTCCGTTTGGTCTTTCCACCTCTCCCAGGACGTTTTCGAAGGTTCTGCAAGCACCAATAGCAATCCTGAGACAGGATGGCGTTCGAGTTTTCCACTATCTGGACGACATACTAATTTTGTCGGTCTCCCAAGAACGTCTAGTTCAACACATGGAAAAGTCACTCTCGTTACTACAAGAGATGGGCTGGATAATCAACCTGCAGAAAAGTCAGTTATCTCCCTCCAGAACGATGACATATTTGGGAGCATACTTCAATACAATCAGGAACACAGTATCTCTGCCTGTTTCGAAAGTTCCGGCCATTCTTCAGTGGATTTTCAAAGTTCTGTCAACATCTCGTCTGACAGCAAGACAGTGTCTACAACTGTTGGGAACTCTAGCAGCAACTATCTCAATGATAAGATGGGCACACTGGCACATGCGCGGCTTTCAACTGCTTTTCCTGTTACAGTGGGACAAGAGGAACATGAATCAACTGATAATTATCTCAACATCAATGAAGGACTCTCTGGTGTGGTGGACCAAGGAGGAACACCTTCTACGGGGCTTTTCTCTACTTCCAATTCCTTGGATATTTGTAACTACAGATGCCAGCAATCTTGGCTGGGGTGCCTGGTGCCAAGACAGGATAGTCCAGTCCCGGTGGCCGTCTCGCCCTGTCGCAAGCAGCTCGAACTTCTTAGAATTGAGAGTAGCACGTCTAGCTCTGGAAGCTTTTGCGCCTCTGCTACAAGGCCACCCAGTTTGCTTGAGGACAGACAACACGACTACAGTAGCATATGTGCAGAATCAGGGGGGGACTCACAGCCACGTGCTATCTCAGGAAGCAGCTCTCCTGTTTGCCTGGGCAGAGGACAACCTGTCGTACCTCAAGGCAGTTCATATCCCTGGTTCTCTCAACAAGAGAGCAGACGTCCTGTCGAGAACTGTGATAGACAACAACGAGTGGGCTCTGGATCAAGAAACCTTTCACCAACTCACGCGGAGGTTTGGAGTTCCGGTAATAGACTTCTTCGCCTCAACACACAACAACAAACTGCCCCAGTTCTTCTCCAGGGTTCCTTGTTCAAAAGCCCTTGCAGTAGACGCACTGTCCCAGCCTGGCCGCCTCTACTGTTATATGCTTTTCCACCGGTTCCGCTGATCTTTCAGTTTCTTCGCAAGGTGATGATGGAAACTTCAACAGTTCTAGCGATACTACCTCACTGGCCATGCAGAGTCTGGTTTCCACTACTGATGCAGCTATCACAATCCCGGCCACTATTTCTTCAGAACTCCCCCAAACTGATGTCTCAGGCGGAGATATTCCATCCAGCACCGCACAAGCTCCACTTGGCAGCCTGGATGTTGAGTGGAAAAGGCTGGCGGCCCTAGGTTGCTCAAACGCAGCTGTAAACACTTTACTGAAAGCCAGAAAGACTTCAACAAATATGGTATACAAAAAAGTCTGGGAAAAATGTGTACAGTTCGCTTCCAGGAATAAGTTTGAGCCTCTTGAAGCTTCTATAGCTAACGTGATAGATTTCTTACAAGCTGGGCTGGATATCGGACTGAGTTATAATACCTTAAAGCGTCAGGTAACCGCGTTATCTACTGTCTCAGGGCAAAGATGGTCATTGAATCTCTCATCCAACAGTTCTTGAAGGCAGCCCTTCAAGAAAGTTAAGACCACCCAGGAGAAACTGTTATCCAAAGTGGGACTTACCAGTCGTTCTCGACTACTTGAGCTCGGCTCCGTTCTTTCTGCTGGAAAATTGCTCAGTTGTGATCTTAACATACAAATTGGCTTTCTTGCTTGCGATCACCTCAGCAAGGAGGGTTTCTGAGATCCATGCCTTAGGGTGTTCTGATCCTTATATTGTATTTCATCATGAAAGAGTGGTTCTGAGGCCTATCTTGGAGTTCTTACCAAAAGTGGTGACAGTGTTTCACTTGGATAATGAGTGGACCTTACCTGCCTTTATGGACAAGGACAATCCTTCTACTCCTCATGTGACGAACATTATGGAAAGTCGTGCGCAAGCACCAACGATTTTCGTATGGTCGTGCACAATTACTGTCAGTTTTGTGTAAATGTACAATAGATGTCCTTTTTCCTCTCTTCTTACTGAGAGCAACAGTAACCTTCCCCCACATCCTGTGTCAGGAAAGAATTTCACAAGTGGCCAACTCCCCTGCCGAGAAGCCATTTGGCTACACAGCTCATCTTCCCCCAAAAGAAAAACCAGCTCGAACCAGTAAGATTAAAAATTCCCTCCAAGCTCATAGCCTCAAACAAAGGGAACGTTAATTTATTAATAATTCAAAATAGGTTTGGCACAGCAAGACAAAAATTACATTCCCTGATACCTAGGAAACAGTTCTGTCATTCACCTGAATTATAATTTTCTGGCTATCAGGAATCAATAGAGAAACCACTTTATCCGGCCTGTGTAGAGCGCAGGCGATAGAATATGCATGTATAGCCTCGTTTGATACAGGGTCGCAAGCCGCTTATGAATATAGTCTCGGATTTGCGATGCGCCAATCTGGGGCGGAGTTACACAGATTATTAATAATCGGTACATTTCTTGCTCTGAGTCTGGGGGGCGACAACCTGCTGATTAGGAGGTAAACCCGCCTTAAACACACCTACTTTCCAGGTAGTGACAGCCCCAAGACTCAGGTCCTATAAAAGTGGGGCGGGACCAAACCTGCTCAGTTCTCCAAATTTCATCGACCAGGGAAGTCCAAGCATGCGTTCCACAGAGAACCGCCGCATGCTGTGATTCAAGGACTTTAAACCTGAATGCCTACTTTTAAAACTGGACTCTTTTTCTTCATTCTTCAAATGGACTGCTCAGCATAACTAAGTAAGAATTTTCTGATTTTATTCCCTTTTATTTTTAAGCTCTGTGTGTATATGTTAATTGGTGTATATAACTGTATGTAATGCATTTTTGTTATTAAACATTTTAAAAATCGTTTAGCGGTTATGACCTGTTGCTGAACCTACACAATCGTACCTATTCTCCTGAACTCGCTACCCTGTGTTTAATAGAAGTATACATTTATAACCCGTATGCGAGAACCCGGCCCAGATATAACGATCTGACCCAGGTTCCTGCATACTGCTAAGGGTTAGTAGAGCGTTCTCGAAGTCCTAGTAATTACAGTAGCGGGCTGTGTAACTCGCTTGGGGGCAGATCTTTGAATTGTATGTGTGAGGTGAATCCGTTGGCATCCGAACGCTCCCTCCACGAGTCGGTTCATCAAATTGCGAACGCGGGTTACCCTTCGTGATGAACAAAATGACCGTGTGAGAGGATTTCTGACGCTGATCGACTGACCCACCCACAGACCGGCCTAGCCGTCTGTGACACCTCATGCTCTGGATGTAGTCTCCTTGTTGAAGAAATACCTGGAAATATCACAGCAATTCAGAAGCTCCCAGCGTTTGCTTGTACTCCCGAATGGTAGCCGGAAAGGAAAGGAGGCTTCAATCAGAACTATTGCGGCATGGATCCGGAAAACCATCTGCGATGCCTACAGGTCTAGAGGGCTTAGTCCTCCTGTTAATGCTGCAGCCCATTCAACTAGAGGTATAGCTGCTTCGTGGGCAACTTTAGCTGGAGTATCACTGCCGGCAATCTGCAAGGCGGCAGGATGGTCTTCGAGTAACACCTTTATTAACCACTATAGGATTGATCCTTCAATACTCACCTCAGTCACTGTTGGACGATCAATTATTGATGTTGCTCCTGCTATGCAATAAATAGTATTTTTTTCCTCCCTTTGGCGTTTTCATTATGGATAGTTAAATCCCAATGTAGGCTGCCATAGAAGCACCAGGGAAACAGTAATTTTGAAATACTTACCTACAGGAAATTTTCCTTTCCTGGTGCAATTCCATGGCAGCATACGAACCCACCCATTTCGGGAGGACGATAGTAACAAAAATGGTGGTCAGCGGTGCACACAAAAGGTTTATAGATACGATGTCCAATAGGGTTAAGGGGGCGGACCATAAGCCATAGTAGGCTGCCATGGAATTGCACCAGGAAAGGTAAGTATTTCAATTTTCCTGTATATATATATATGTATGTCATGAGGGTATATTACTGTTATTTTTGCAAATAGGGTTTGTAATTCGTGACAGATGCAAAACTAAAAAAAAATGTTTTATTTCCAAATAAAATATTATTGCCATACATTGTAATAGGAACATAATTTAAATGGTGTAATAACTGGGATAAATGGGCCAATAAAATATGTGTTTTTTTAATTACAGTAGCATGTATTATTTTAAAACTATAATGGCTGAAGCCTGAGAAATAATTACTATGCCCGTTAACATTTTTTATAATTTAGAATAAAATATTTCATAGCAAAATGTACCACCCGAAGAAAGCCGCATTGGTGTTGAAAAAAACAAGATATAGATCATTTTGTTGTGATATGTAGCGATAAACGTATTGGCAAATGAAAGGGAGGAACGCTGAAATGTGAAAATTGCTTTGGTCCATAAGAGGGAAAACCCCCCTTAAGGTGGCCATACCGACCAACCAACCAATCGACCATCCAATTCGATTATTAAAATCGAATTGGATAAAAATTGGTGCAGCCAAGTGCATGCCCGACCGACAAAGCGACCAATTTCGGGACAGAAATTGGCCACACGGTCGATCGCGCATGCTGTAAGATGTCGGGACGAAGTTGGTTGGTCGGGTGTGCGGCGGTACGGCGGCCGACTTGCGAACGAGCGACGAGACGACAAAACCCCCGCCGCTGCAGCCGCAATGTATAAATGTATGTAGTGCGTGTGCATTTATACATTACCTGTCCGGTGTCAGCCTCCATGCGGTTTCTGTCCATCTCGCCGGGTTCCGCATACACGCCGGCAGCGCATAGTATCTGACGTCAGACGCTATGCGCCGCTGGCGTGTATGCGGCTGTTACCCGGCGAGATGGACGGATACCATGCGGAAGCTGCTACAGGACAGCTAATGTATAAATGCACACACACTACATACATTTATACATTTTGGGGGCAGCGGCCGGGTGGACGCGGCGGGCTCAGCCGATTCCCTGATGATTTCATGCTGAATTGGCCTGTAGTGTATGGGCAGATTCGACAAGAGACAAATTTATCTCTAATCAGATTTGTTTAGAGATAAATTTGTCTCTTGGTCGAATCTGCCCATAATCTTCGAATCTGCCCATAATCTTCTAATGTATGGCCACCTTTAGTAGTGAACTGGTTAATCCTTAGAGCCCTAGTTTGGCCATCCATTTGTAGGCATCTGATAGTAAATTTGCATTGATTGGCACTGCTCAAAGACATTTCTGTTATGTCTGCACTCTTTGCATTAAATATTTTTAAAGAGACACTGAAGTGTCTTTTTTTTTACCTTATTTTCTTAATCAGCCAGCTTCAGCATTAAATTCCAAGCAGATTTACCGCATACCTGCAGCAGAACGAGTTAATTATGCCCAAGAAATAGCACAGCAAAGTTCCATGACTTTGCAAGTCGTAGATTTTGCTGCCATGAAATGTAGCTCTGCCTCTTATCCAGTCAATCTCTGCTGATTTTCGTCTCTCCCAGCCCCTCTCAGTGAAAGAAGACTCTGCCTCTGCCTCTTCCGGGAAGCAACATTCTGCGACCTGTGGCGCCTGGCGCCGCCCCTGCTGTGTATTAATGAGGCCGCAATGCACAGGTGCATTTATGGCCCGTGCCTGTGCAGCAGCACGGAGGAAAAAGCGGTGCACGGGCGGTTTCGTGCAACTGAGCAGCCTGCACAGTGCGGCCCGGTTTTGTACACAGGCGGGAGTTTGGTACAGTTGCCAAACTCTAAAAACCACCGTGTCACACTCCTAAAAACCTCTCATCCTCCTGCCATGATTGCAGTGAGGAACCATTTTTCACTGCTCTTTTATTTAACTCTTTAATAAAGACACTAGAGAAGGTATGGGAAGAGATCAAGGGAACCTGAAGCAAAAAGTATACTGAGGCTGACATATTTATTTTGTTTTGAACAATACCTATTACCATTGTTACCAATACCAATACTGCTGATTTTTTTGGCTGCAGTAGTGTCTGAATCATGCCAGAAACAAGCATGCAGGTAATCTTGTCGGATTAAAAAAAAAGATAACGCAGAACCACCTGATCTGCTGCATGCTTGTTCCGGGTCTGTTGCTATAAGTATTAGAGGCAGAGGATCAGCAGGGCTGCCAGGCAACTGGTTTTGCTTAAAATGAAATTAATATGGCAACCTCCGTATCCCTCTCCTCAGGTTCACTTTAATGCAGAGCCTGCATGCAGGGAGTTAGAATAACACGATCTGTTACAACGCAGTACCCATAGAATTGTATGGGCAGTGAGTTGACATGCAGAATTATTGTGCACATGCTTGTTCAGGGTCTATGGCTATATGTATTAGAGGCAGAGGATCAGCAGGACTGCAAGGCAACTGGTATTGCGTAAAAGAAAATAAATATGGCTGCATCCATATTCCTCTTACTTCAGGTGTCCTTTAAAGAGACTCTGTAACATTAAAAAGATCCCCTGGGGGGTACTCACCTCGGGTGGGGGAAGCCTCCGGATCCTAATGAGGCTTCCCACGCCGTCCTCTGTCCCACGGGGGTCTCGCCGCAGCCCTCCAAACAGCCGGCGACTGTGCCGACTGTCAGTTCAACATTTACCTTTGCTGGCTCCAGCGGGGGCGCTGTGGCGGCTTTCCGTTCCGAACTACACGGAAATACCCGATCTCATTCGGGTCCGCTCTACTGCGCAGGCACAGGACACTTGCGCCTGCGCAGTAGAGCGGACCCGACGGCGATCGGGTATTTCCGTGTAGTTCGGAGCCGACAGCCGTCAGAGCGCCTGCGCAGGAGCCAGGAAGGTAAATATTGACGTCACCGCTGCACGGACTCCACGGAGGGCTGCAGTGAGACCCCTGACGGATGGAGGACGGCGTGGGAAGCCTCATTAGGATCCGGAGGCTTCCCCCACCCAAGGTGAGTACCCCCCAGGGGATCTTTTCATGTTACAGTTCCTCTTTAAAGGGGAACTGAAGTAAGAGTTATATGGAGGCTGCCATATTTATTTCCTTTTAATCAATACCAGTTGCCTGGCAGCCCTGCTGGTCTATTTCTCTGCAGTAGTATTTGAATAACACCAGAAACAAGCATGCAACTAGTATTGTCAGATCTGACTTTAAAGTCTGAAACACCTGATCTGCTGCATGCTTGTTCAGGGGCTATGGCTAATAGTATTAGAGGCAGAGGATCAGCAGAGCTGCCAGGCAACTGGTACTGCTTAAAAGGAAGTAAACATGGCAGCCTCCATATACCTCTCACTTCAGTTCCCCTTTAAATGATTTAGTACATTTTGACCAGGAACGGGTCTACAGTGTCCCTGTACAAAGTGCGTGTGTGTGTGTGTGCTGGGTGAAGCCACTAGTAGAATATTGTCAATACTAGTGACTTTAGCCCGTTTAAAAATGGGCTAGGTCTGTTGCCACTCAGGCGCGCGCGCATACACGCCCGCCTCTTCTGGCCCCGCCCTCCCTCAGCTCTCCTCAGTGTCTCTGTCCCTCCCTGCACATGCGCAGTAGCGCAAAACACGGGACACACACAAGAAGTGCAGGGATGCAGAGACACTTGAACACTATTATATAGGATTATCGATATTCTGCTACCGCTTTACCCAACCTATCTCTTACACTAACCTGCCCCTCCACCGACTTCTAACACTATCTCCCCAACTTACTTCTAACATTTAAGGCCCATACCAACTAAACGATTTTCACAGGTGATTTTGCGCGACGAACGACTGTTTAACGAAAAATTGATAAACAATGTTTAATTACACATGCCACCCGCAGTGATCGTTCATTTTTGAATGACCAAAATGTCTTAGGTGAGTATCTACGTCTTATGTCAAGTACTGTATTTGCAGTTTGAGTCTCATGGGAGAAGATCGCTTCACAAATATTTTGTTGTTGATTTAACATACTCAAGTGGTGCATAGTAATGAGTTTCTTTGGACGGAATATCACTCAGAGGTGAGTCTCTAGATGGACTGCTTTTTCTTGCACGCCATTGAAAGCCAGAAATCAAGGTCAGGCAAGAGGAGAGAGAATGATCTGTGCATCAAAATTTCAGGATATAATGAAAGCAATTCCTAAAGGCCCATACACATGCTAGATTAGAGTCAGCGGAGGCAGCCCATAACGACCACCTGTGCCGATAACCGGGCATGTGTACAGCAGTCCCCGGCCGCCACCTGGCCAGTGATCCGTCAGACGGGACAACTCGGCTAGGCAATGGTCCATACCTTTGTTCCCACCCCTTGAATTACATCACATCTATGCCGCTCTGTGGCCCCTCCCCTGCATTGATACAGAACACATCTTCAGCCTGTAGGCTGATTACCTGTCTGTACTTAGCCCAGAGATGTTGCCCAAGAAAACGGGTCCCAATCTCCATCGGGCGATATTAATCTTGTGTGTATGTGCCATAACACTAATAGGCTATTGGATGTCCACATTAAAAGCAATGCTGTCCTATTTCAGGAGTACATCTTATCCTGGCACTGGGAAGTTCAGGGCAGGGTGAGCCAAACGACGTCTACCCTGCTGTTGCTAAATTCAGTGGTGCTGTTAAACACTATTCCCCCTCGCAGCTGTAGCAACTCAGAGGGAGATGTAATTTGGGATCATGCAACTGCCGTAACCCCGAAGTACCGTTATGCGGGGCGTGCAGCATAGCATTGCTGCCCCAGTGCGCCGAGTGCCGAAATGAACTGCTTCGCTATTTCTGTAACCACTGACAGTTTAAAGGACAATTGAAGTGAGAGGTATATGGAGGCTGCCATATTTATTTCCTTTTGAACAATACCAGTTGCCTGGCAGCCCTACTGGGCTTTTTGGCTGCAGTAGTGTCTGAATGTCACCAGAAACAAGTATGCAGCTAATCTTGACAGATCTGATAATAATGTCAGAAACACCTGATCTGCTGCATGCTTGTTCAGGGTCTTTGGATAAAAGTATTAGAGGCAGAGATTCTGCAGCATACCCAGGCATCTGGTATTGCTTAACCTCCTTGCCGTTCTAATTAGGCCGGCAAGGGGGCGGCGCAGCACTTTTTAATTTTTATTTTTTTAAATCATGTAGCTAGCCTAACGCTAGCTGCATGATAGCCGCTGAGCAGCGGCATCCCCTCACCCCCTCCGATCGCCTCCGCTAGCTGCATGTAGAAATTTTTTTTTGCGAAAATCGGCCCAGCAGGGCCAGAGCAATCCTCCTGGGCAGGTTACCCCGAGCTCAGCTCGGGATAACCGGCAAGGAGGTTAAAGATAACCCGAGGCGGGGTTCTGAGAATAAAATCCCCATACAGAGGCTGGGTCTGTCTATAGAGCCCTGCCTCTGTTGCTATTTAGATCGCCCCTAAGCCCCCCTGCGCTCTGCAATCCCCCCATAAATAACAGCCACGCTGCTGACACGCAGCTTGTCAGAGCGGGCTGTGTTTTCCTTTGTAACGTCAGTCTCCGCTCTCCCCCGCCTCCTGCATCGCTCCGGTCTTCAGAACATCTCTGAATCCATGGGGGTTTTACTACTTCCGGGTCGCTCTGACCCGGAGTAGTACGCCATGCGCTGCCAGGCGGAGCGCGTCCTCGATCGCGCTCCTGTTGCCGGGCACTTTCTGCGCATGTGCCTGACGTCATGAACGACATCACGCTCATGCGCAGAGAGTGCCCGGCAACAGGAGCGCGATCTAGGACACGCTCCGCCGGGCAGCGCAGGCATACTACTCCGGGTCAGAGCGACCCGGAAGTAGTAAAACCTCCAGAGATGTTAGTTCGCCACATCTCTACTCCGGTCCCCGCCCGCGTCCCTTCCCTCCCCGTTGATTGGAGGGAAGGGACGTGGGCGTGGACCGGAGCTCTGAAGGAGGCGGGGGAGAGAGCGGAGACTGACGTTACAAAGGTAAACACAGCCCGCGCAGCGTGGCTGTGATTTATGGGGTCTCCCTGAGCGCAGGGGGATTTAGGGGCGATCTAAATAGCAACAGAGGCTGGGCTCTATAGGCAGACCCAGCCTCTGTATGGGGATTTCGTTGTGAGAACCCCGCCTCTGGTTCTCTTTAAAAGGAAAAAAAATATGGCAGCCTCCTTATCCCTCTTGCTTCAGTTGTCCTTTAAAAGCAGGTTTGCTATGATGGTTTCAATATTTCTTCCAGTACATGTTTCTCTCAAACCTTTGTAATAATTGACTCCCTGATTGAACTTATTGAAAAATTGTGCATCTTGTTACACTGTGACTGAGGGTGACACTACAAGCCCCAGCATGCCACAGCAGTCAGGGCACTATGACAGCTGGAAAGCCAGAGGGGATGTAGCCACCAGCACAAAGTATAAAGGTATATGGGAGAAGACCTTTCCTGTGATAGATTGTGTCGGAGCGTGTCAGTTTACCGTCCCCAGACACAGAGCGTGCGGGAACACAGAGACTGAAGCCACTAATTGCAGCAGAGGGAACGAATGCGAACCAGCTTGCGGCTAATCCAGGATCTGTGCAGCATGGATCAATCTCGTTAGAGAGCTGCTGGATTAGCCGTTACCGTGCTGTGTGCAGAGCTGGAAACATCTCAGCAATCATTTTAAATGAATTCAGAATAAAACAGGGCCGTGTGCCATAGATCCGTGCATCAAAAAAAGGCACATGGAAATGTGGGCGGCCAGTAATCCCATATCTGTATTTAATACAAATATTTTACTATTAAAGTGAACCTGAGATGAAAGACATCTCAGGTTCTATACTTACCTGGGATTTTCTCAAGGCTGCTCAGTCCCTCGCTGTTCTCTGCCCCTGCTGGCACTTAACGGCATTCCCATAAGTGTACCTAAGATGAAGCTTGTACAAAATCACATACTTACCTAAAGAGAAGGAAGCCTCTGGATCCTAATGAGGCTTTCCTCGCTGTCCTCTGGGATGCCGACGTCCAGCAGGGACCCCTAGAAGTTTGCTAACAAGGGCTTGTCGGCAATCACATCGCAGTTGCGCTACTCTTCTGTTACGTGTGGCTCCGTGCGACTGCTCAGGCATGGCCGTGCTTGTGACAGAAGAGGAACGTGGCCTCAATGTTAACCTCTTAAGAACCACGGGCTTAAACCCCCCTAAAGACCAGGCCATTTTTCACAAAATAGGCCACTGCAGCTTTAAGGCCTTGCTGCAGGGTCGTACAACTCCGCACACAAGAGATCCCCACCCCCTTTCTGCCCACCATCACAGCTCTCTGTTGGTGGGCAATGATCGCTCCCTGAATGTTTATTTATTTTTTTATAAATATTTTTTTGGTTTTATTTTTCATAAAAATGCCTATTTGTTTATTTATTTTTCATCCCCGCCCTCCCTCCCCCTGCCAACCAATCACCTTGATCGGCTGTCATCGGCATCTTTAGGTAAATATTTGTTTATGAACTCCAAAAATAGCTCCAAAATCACAATGACTCCCAGTGGCGTAGCTAAGGAGCCATGGGCCCCGATGCAAGTTTTACAATGGGGCCCCTCAAGCACTTGTACATAACAATTGATACAGCGCACCAAAACCTGCCAATGGCAACTACAGTGTCAGAGGTGCAAGAAGAGGCTGGGAAACAGTTTGTTAATGATTACCACTATTCAAATTCTCTATAGAAGTGATTACTATGAGCACAGGACCAATAAAGAGCTAATACTGTAGTTGAGGGAGGACCCTGATGCGGTCGCTACCTCTGCACCCCCTATTGTTACGCCCCTGATGACTCTCAAAATAGTAATCCTCTTTTGGACGTCCTCTTTTATTGGCTTCAGAAAAACGGGACTGCAGGTTCAAGCACATACATGGGGAGGCAATGGTTTATATAATGTTAATCAATGTATAATTCATTTCTATGGGTATCACTATTCACCCCCAATGCTGTTTAGACAGGCTGGGCTGGTCTTTACAAATGAGTTAAAGGGAACCTTAACTATACTAAAAGAATTAATAAGAGAGTCTCCTTGTACGCGTTCCCATCTTCAAGCGAGTCCTGTGCAAGCGCAGTGCGAGTTAATGCGCTTGGGCAGGACTAACTTGACGACGGGAAGGTGTACAAGGAGACTTTGGACAGGGGCCGACTCTCAGTCAGACGAAAATGAAACTAATCCACAGCGGGGGAATGGAGGACCGTAGAGGACTGGCGAGGGCACATAACGGCTGCAGGGGGCTTGAAGACAGGTAAGTGAAACTTTTTTTTTTAGTACAGTTAAAGTAAAAACCCCAGTGAAAATAATGTCATAAAAAAGTGCTTTATTTCTACAATAATCCTCCATAATAAAACCCTAATGTCCCTGCGTCCTCTGTCCCTGTGTGTGTCCCACATGCGTTCTGCGCAGGTGCAGGGACGCAGAGACATTGAAGGAGAGTGTCGCGCAGCGAGCGAAGACGGGTGACGGGTGCGTCGTGCATGCGCGCGGCGGGGGCGCGGCGGAAATGTGCGTGCGCGGCGGGCGCATGCGAAGTCACAGACCTAGCCAGTTTTTAAACGGGCTTAGGTCCACTAGTTATGTATAAATGATTTAGTCACTGTTTGCCCGCTGTAAAATTTGTCCTCTCCCTGAGATGCTGCTTGCTTTTTGGCAGTGGGAAACAGCTATTTCCCACAATGCAATGAGGTTCACAGACAGGAAACTGTGGTCCTGACATCACACTGTGGGAGGGGTTTCACCACAGTATTAGCCAAACAGAGCCCCCTGATGATGCGTTTGAGAAAAGGAATAGATTTCTCATTGGAAAGTGAGCATCAGCTACGGTTTCTCTTTAAGGTTCCCCTTAAGCTACATACAAGCTATAGTTATAACCCAAAACTGTCTTTATCGGCCTCCAGGGTTGAGAATCTAATGTATGTGAGAGCCTCCAGACGTTGCCTAAAGATCTGGCATTCTGGATATTTAGCCAGGGGCGTAGCTTGGGGTGGGCGGGGTAGGACACGTGCCCCCGGGCGCTGGGTCCCTAGGGGCACCCTGCTGTGACCTGTGTTTTTTTTATTTATTTATTTTCCCCCCAGCGCGCGGGAGCGCAGAGAAGAGGGAGATCTGTGGACACAGTGATGGGAAAGGGGGGAAGTCTTCCCCCCCCCTTCCCTCACCTTAGGGCTCACCCTCTCTCTCTCTCTCTCTCTCTCCCCCTGCAGATATGAGCAGCGAGCGGCAGAACACTTACTCCATTCGCGCGGAGTAGACAGATCTGTGCTCCGCTAATCGGGTCTAGACCAGATCAGTGGAGCACAGATCTGTCTCCTCCGCGCGAATGGAGTAAGTGTTCTGCCGCCCGCCGCTCATATCTGCAGGGGGAGCGAGAGAGAAGGTGAGTCCTAAGGTGAGGGAAGGGGGGGACTTCCCCCCCTTCCCCATCGCTGTGTCCACAGCTCTCCCTCTTCTCTGCGCTCCCGCTGGGGGGGGGGGGGGGGCACCTGGCTACATATACTGGGCACATATACCCCTGGCTACTTATATTTGGGACATATATACACCTGGCTACTTATACTGGGGTCATATATTCACCTGGCTACTTATACAGGGGACACATATACACCTGGCTACTTATACAGGGGACACATATACACATGTCTACTTATACAGGGGACATCTATACACCTGGCTACTTATACTGGGCACATATACCCCTGGCTACTTATACTGGGGACATATATACACCTTTCTACTTATACAGGGGACACATATACACCGGGCTACATATACTCGGCACATATACACCTGGCTACTTATACAGGGGACACATATACACATTGCTACTTATACAGGGGACATATATACACCTGGCTACTTATACTGGGCATATGTACCCCTGGCTACTTATACTGGGGACATATATTCACCTGGCTACTTATACTGGGCACATGTACCCCTGGCTACTTATACTGTGGACATATATACACCTGGCTACTTATACTGGAGACACATATACACCTGGCTACTTATACTGGGCACATATACCTCTGGCTACTTATACTGGGGACATCTATACACCTGGCTACTTATACAGGGGACACATATACACCTGGCTACTTATACTGGGCACATAGACCCCTGGCTACTTATACTGGGGACACATATACACCTGGCTACCTATAGTGGGCACACATATACACCTGGCTACCTATTCTGGTGACACCTATAGACCTGGTTACATATACTGGGGGCACCGATTACCTGTATTTTTGGGGAACCGCTGCTGCCAGATTAAGTGTATTTTGGGGAACAGCTGCCAGATTATATGTATGTTGGGGGAACCACTGCTGCCAGATTATGTCTATTTTGGGGGAACCATTGCCAAATTATCTGTATTTTGGAGGAACCTCTGCCAAATGACATGTATTTTTGGTGAAATGCTGTCAGATTACATGTATTTTGGGGGAAACACTATGGCAGAGCTCAAACTTCCCTGGCAGCCCTTTTACACCACTGCTAAGGTCATGTATATTTGGCCACACCCATTACCACACCCACATTCTGTTGCATGGCCATGCCCCTTTTTTGGAGCGGCAGGTCCCTCCTTACAAGGCGCATTAATAGTCTTTGTCCCCAGGCGCTGAAAGCCCTAGCTACGCCTCTGTATTTAGCCACATCCGACACCTAAGTGACCTCCAAGCACATGGTTCTTCTGCTCACTCCACCCTCCAGAAGCTGCTCTGTTATGCTCAGCATATCATCCCTTCTCCCCCTCCATAGTAATGGCATCACTACCATCTAGGCTAGTGGCACATTTGTATACAGTTGCATGAGGGATCGAGTCCTGATCCCAACAGGTGACAGTAATTTGAGGTGGGTGCGTAGTTAAGGATCACAAGGCAGATTCTCAAGGGATTTCAGAATCGGTCTGCTGGTGTATGGGCAGGCAACAGATCTTTCTCCGATCAGAGAGAGATCTGTCTCTTGGTCGTTCTGCCCATACATTGTCTGATGTATGGGTACCTTTAAAGTACTTGTTAAGGTGTCACCTATCCAGCTATTTCCTGCAGCACAGACACACATAGCTGCAGGCTGTGAACTTTACAGACAGCTTGGTCTGTAGCCCTCCCTTGTATTCTGAGCAGAGTGATCGTGCTGGTCCAAGCAACCTCTGCAGTAACCCCATTCATGAGCACAGAGTGTGCTCTTAAAGTGACCCTGAGCTGTAATTAAAAACGGAATTTGGACTTACCTTCCTCCAGCCCCCCGTAGCCCGTGAGGTCCTCTGGCGTCCTCCTGGTACCTTCCATGGTCCTGGTTCTAGGTCCGGTAATTTGGCAACTTCAGCTGAAGTCCATGTGCGCCCAGTCGTGCATGCTGTGTGTCATGGACCGTGCAGTTCTGTCTTAGAGGACACTGGGGGACCTCGCGGACTGGAGGAAGCCCCAGGAAAGTCTAAATTCCATTCTTAATTACAGCTCAGAATCCCTTTAATGGCCTATGGTGGCGCTGGCTACACCCAAATCTCCTGCACTGTTTTAACAGCACTCACAGCTGACAACATTTCACACCTAAAGTGAAAGGGCTATAGATAGGCTGCCATATTTATTTCCTTTCAAACAATGCACATTGCCTGGCTGTCCTGCTAATCCTCGGCCTCTAATACTTTTAGCCATAGATCCTGAACAAGCATGCATGTGCTCAAGGGCGCCTCTAGCCATTTTGTCACTCCAGGCGAGAAAACCTGTGGCGCCTCCCCATGAAAAATTAACAGAAAATACATGTAAGAAAGAAAATAAATGTAAGGAAGAAGGCACACAGAGGGACAGAAGGAAGCACGAGGGTCAGAAGAAGTCACAAAGGAGGACAGAAGGAGTCACACAGGGGGACAGAATAAAGCACAATGGGAACAATAGGAGGGACAATGGGGAGCAGAATGAGACACGAAGGAGGCTCAGGAGGATAAGAAGAGGTACACAGTGGGGCAGTGGGAGGTACAGGGGGACAGAATAAGGCATGAGGGCCAGAAGGTGGCACAAAAGAGGACTGAAGGAGGCAAAACATGGGGCAGAGGGCGGCGCAAAGGGGACAGAAGGAGGCACAAAGGGGACAGAAGGAGGCACAAAAGGGGACAGAAGGAAGCACAGGGAGACAGTAGGAGGCACAAAAGGGGGACAGAAGACGGCAGAGGAGGGTGTAAGGAGGCACAGGCAGAGGGGGACAGAAAAAGCCACAGTGAGACAGAAGGAGGCAGAGTGGGACTGAAGGAGGAACAGGGGGCAGAGGTAGCACAAGGGGACATAAGGGGGCACAGGGGGATAGGAGGCAGAGGTGGCAAAGGGGGACCGAAGGAGGCACATGGAGACAGGAGGCACCCCCCCCCCCGGACCAATGGCACTCCAGGCAATGGCCTGCACTGCCTATGCCTAGAGGCGCCCCTGCATGTGCTCTCTGACTAAAGTCTGACTGGATTAGCTGCATGCTTGTTTCAGGTGTGTGATTCAGACACTACTGCAGCCAGAAGAATCAGCAGGATGCCAGGCAACTGGTATTGTTTAAAAGGAACTAAATATGGTAGCCATCATATCCCACTCACTTCAGGTGTCCTTTAAACAAGATTTCTAGGCTCTAGCTCAAGGGTCAGGAACCTTTTTGTCTGAGAGAGCCATAAACACCACATATTTTAAAATGTAATTCCGTGAGAGCCATACAATATGTTTCAAACCGGGACAGTGGGGATTAAATTTCTGTTGCCATAGTGATGTGTATACGCTTGATCCTCTGGGCAGCGAAAGTGTCAGACACTTTAGCTTCTCTTGGGTTTCAGCAACATCAGCAATTTCCCTGAGAGCCAGACAGGAGAAATACCGACTAACAGCTTGTACAATTAGCTAGCTGACTTGGAGGTTGATTAACTTTGTAGGACGAGATCCCCGCACTTTGATTGGCCCTATAAGGCTTCCTGTCACTTGACAGGCAGCCTATTGGGCCATAGTGTGGGGATCTCATTCTACTGAGTTACTGGAGCTGACAGGGTCCAGAGTGGGACAATTGGAGCGGCCGTTAGTTTTGGGGGGAGCGTGAGTAAGTTAGTAGTGGATGCTAAAGCAATAGCGTGCATTACTTTGAAAATTCTATTTGCACTGCCACACCAAGCTGCGCTGCCTGATCAGTGTAGATTAGTGAATCAACCTCTACTGATTTGTCTGTGAGCCTGATGTAGTCATCAAAAGAGCCACATCTGGCTCCCGAGCCATAGGTTCTCTACCCCTGCTCTAGCTGGTTTCACAGAAAAGGTGACATTGGGACACTCTAAGCTGGGCTTTAATGGCAAAGAAAATTCAGAGCAGAGATAAAAGGTTTAGATGCGTTTTGTGTTGAATTACGTGTGAATTGTGTTCATTAGGCTTGTCATAACAAGACCAGCACAGTATGTCCTTGAAGAGTTGAAATATATCCCACTGATCATTTATAGCTGCTGGAGCCTCTGTCTACCAGTATGAAAGTGGAGACCGCGAGAATGAGCCCGTTATCAGTCATCTGTTCCCCCGAACACCCGCTGTCTATCGGGTGTCACAAAGGCGATATCTCTCCGCATAACTGTCCAATTCCTCCGAGTGATTCTCTAATCTGATGGGCAGCTGAAACAAAGGCGATCCTATATTCCTCACCGGTGTCGGCTTGTGCTGCACTCTGGTCTAGCCAACAACCTAAAGGATAACGCTGCTTTCACTAAAAACGATATAATATATATCGCTAAAAACGCCATTGCTAATTTTCAACTTCAGTCTGTTAGGAAAATTGCTGGAAAACATGGTAACTGTACATAGCTTGGAGTTAAAGGGCACCTGAACCGACATGTCACATGTGACATGATGAGATTAGCATGTGTAAGTACAGTCCCAAGCTTACATAGAACTAGGCTGTATTCATTTTTCACTGTAAAGGTTAAGAATCCAGAGCTGTAAATGAAACCTTCTCTGAAGTCCGAGTTGAATGGACTGTAAAAGCTGATTTGAGTCAACTGCACTGGTAACTATATACAGGCCATGAAATTCTTGCAGGGCAGAAAAACACTTTAAAGTGCAGGGAATAGATAAAAAAAGCCAGTAGTTCGAAACAGGAGCTGTAAAACATTGACAAATGTCCTTATTCACTTAAGACAATTAACAACTTTAAATACATGTTTTTATCCTTTAAACACAAAATAATTTGCGGGATCTGATCAGTTAATTTTCAGCTCATGTTTGCTAGATATAACCAGTATTCTCCATTCTGTTTTTGACTTCTTCCCTTCTTTTAAAATTCAGCAAAAAGTAGAGAGTAATTTTTACTGCTCAGCTTGCACCCCTCCAGCTTTACTGGGTTCACTACAATGAAGCCTTCAGTTCACAGATGTATGGTGGTCCTGTGTAGCATAGGTAGGCGTCACTCCCATCTCAGTAACAGCTGATAGTGACGCTAGGCAGTTTTTCCAGTAAAGCATATACAGTGGAGGAAATAATTATTTGACCCCTCACTGATTTTGTAAGTTTGTCCAATGACAAAGAAATGAAAAGTCTCAGAACAGTATAATTTCAATGGTAGGTTTATTTTAACAGTGGCAGATAGCACATCAAAAGGAAAATCGAAAAAATTACCTTAAATAAAAGATAGCAACTGATTTGCATTTCATTGAGTGAAATAAGCTTTTGAACCCCTACCAACCATTAAGAGTTCTGGCTCCCACAGAGTGGTTAGACACTTCTACTCAATTAGTCACCCTCATTAAGGACACTTGTCTTAACTAGTCACCTGTATAAAAGACACCTGTCCACAGAATCAATCAATCAAGCAGACTCCAAACTCTCCAACATGGGAAAGACCAAAGAGCTGTCCAAGGATGTCAGAGACAAAATTGTAGACCTGCACAAGGCTGGAATGGGCTACAAAACCATTAGCAAGAAGCTGGGAGAGAAGGTGACAACTGTTGGTGCGATTGTTCGAAAATGGAAGGAGCACAAAATGACCATCAATCGACCTCGCTCTGGGGCTCCACGCAAGATCTCACCTCGTGGGGTGTGAATGGTTCTGAGAAAGGTGAAAAAGCATCCTAGAACTACACGGGAGGAGTTAGTGAATGACCTCAAATTAGCAGGGACCACAGTCACCAAGAAAACCATTGGAAACACATTACACCGCAATGGATTAAAATCCTGCAGGGCTCGCAAGGTCCCCCTGCTCAAGAAGGCACATGTGCAGGCCCGTCTGAAGTTTGCCAATGAACACCTGAATGATTCTGTGAGTGACTGGGAGAAGGTGCTGTGGTCTGATGAGACCAAAATAGAGCTCTTTGGCATTAACTCAACTCGCTGTGTTTGGAGGAAGAAAAATGCTGCCTATGACCCCCAAAACACTGTCCCCACCGTCAAGCATGGGGGTGGAAACATTTTGCTTTGGGGGTGTTTTTCTGCTAAGGGCACAGGACAACTTAATCACATTAACGGGAAAATGGACGGAGCCATGTATCGTGAAATCCTGAACGACAACCTCCTTCCCTCTGCCAGGAAACTGAAAATGGGTCGTGGATGGGTGTTCCAGCACGACAATGACCCAAAACATACAGCAAAGGCAACAAAGGAGTGGCTCAAGAAGAAGCACATTAAGGTCATGGAGTGGCCTAGTCAGTCTCCGGACCTTAATCCAATAGAAAACCTATGGAGGGAGCTCATGCTCAGAGTTGCACAGAGACAGCCTCGAAACCTTAGGGATTTAGAGATGATTTGCAAAGAGGAGTGGACCAACATTCCTCCTAAAATGTGTGCAAACTTGGTCATCAATTACAAGAAACGTTTGACCTCTGTGCTTGCAAACAAGGGTTTTTCCACTAAGTATTAAGTCTTTTATTGTTAGAGGGTTCAAAAACTTATTTCACTCAATGAAATGCAAATCAGTTGCTATCTTTTATTTAAGGTTATTTTTTCGATTTTCCTTTTGATGTGCTATCTGCCACTGTTAAAATAAACCTACCATTGAAATGATACTGTTCTGAGACTTTTCATTTCTTTGTCAATGGACACACTTACAAAATCAGTGAGGGGTCAAATAATTATTTCCTCCACTGTAGAGAGCTTTGGGGATTAGGGAAAACAATAGAAGAGACACAAATATGTCAGTGTAATGCACAGGGGAGCCTTCAGAAATGCTGGTGCTTGCTCAGCCAGTGCGGTACCTGCTATGTCCAAATAATCCATCAAACCTTGCAGACCTTGTTCTCTCAGTAGTAAAATCATACAGTAATATAATTATTTGTAATAAAAGCTGGCATGCCATACAATGGCAGATGATCCTAGAGCCCCATCAGGCTCCCATTGGTTTGCAGCAGACCAATGGGAATCCTCCCTGAGCACCAGGGAGGTTTTGCATTGGTCCACTACTCAGTAAACTAACGATAATCCTCCCTGGGGAGGGAAGATTCTCATTGGTCGATTGCAAACCCATTGTAGCCTGATGCTTCTGAGGAGGCTCTAGGTATAGCAGCGTTTTCTAGCATGCGGTGACCCAAACGGAAAGCAGCAGCGGAGGACCTGAATGGACAGCGGGCAGGTTTTGTAGTGAAATGTACACAGCAGCCTTGTGAGAACCGACACTGTCTATTCTCATAGACTAACATTGATTCTGTTGGCCTCTGTTGCCATCTGCTTCATCCAGTCAAGTTGTGCAGGACCCAAAGTTGCATTCCACTTGTTGAGACGAATGGATCCGATCCGAATGGACTGATGTGAACGGATCCTATTGCTTTGCATAGGATCCTTCTTATTTGGTCTATTCGGAACAGCTTTATTTGCCCGTATGAACACAGCCCAACTTTAGATACTAGGTTATATGGGTTACTATAAACTGCGGCTGGAGGGTTGGAAATGCACTGGATTCTGCTGGCTGGTACTGGATGGTGGGTTACAGTTTGGTGATGCTGGAGGGTGGGAGGTGCGGGTGCTGCATAATACAATCAGTGACAACTAGTGGGCTTAGCCAGGTTAATAAATCACGTTTCAGTTGAAATTAAAGCGCACCTCTGGTGTACATAACGAACACTGAGGTGCACTAATGCTTAAAAGTTATACTTACCCGACACGCTATCTTCCTCCAGCCCCATGTGGTCGGTTTGCTCCGTTGCCCTGTTCTCCCGTGGTAGTCGCTGGTATGTCTTTAGCTACTCTGCCAAGGCAGCCAGCTGACACAGCTGAGAGATCAAATTACAACTTGTGATTAGACACAGAAGAGGGGGAATTAGACAGGTTAAATTCTCTAAATACATACAGGGTGCATTTCTCTCTGTTTTCCTTCTGCCCTGTTCAAGAGTTCAGGTCCACTTTAAGGCCTCATTCACAGTGGGACGTTAAAATCGTACGTTATAAAAAATTATAACGCAGAGTAACGCACTACAATACAAAGTCTGTGCGACATTCACAGTGCACACGTTGCGTTGTGTGTAACATGTAGCAATATTTAGAAAGTGCTGCATGCTGTGCGTTTAGCAATACATTTGCTGCGTTATGTGTGTTGCACGTGCTCAGTAAGGGATTTTTTTTGTAAAATGTAACGCATGCGCCGTTTTCGTTCCATCAGTATGCAACGAAAACATCGCACCAAGAGACACATAAACACAGTGCAAAATAACGTCTAGTTTCATAACCTACATGCGCTGCGTTAGGGGCACGTTGTGACTTTTTGTGTCCCACTGTGAAAGAAGCCTAAAGATCATTTTGCAACCAGAACCTGCGCGTAATAAAAATTGATTAGGCTCAGTTTTCCCTGCATCGATCTGGCCGTGTGATAAAGATATACAATACAAACTGCCATGCGTCATCTCTATTTGATATCCTCCAATCTGTCATCTAATTGTTCATATTTATGGCTCAGACTAGCACAGTGGACAATAGATTTCTTCATCAGCTCTGCCAAATAAAAACTGATCCGAGGACGACTTTTATGATGACTTTTTCCCCCACACCTTGGTTGCAGCTGGTTATCACGCTATCTCCATTGCTGGGGCTGGTCCTATCGGCCACGCTCAATAACACCATCTCACATGAAAAGGAATCCTCTTACATGGCCTTGGGCTATTTTCAGGACAAAGGAGTTTAAAAAAAATTGAACATCCTTTTACAGCCCAGCAAAATAATTAAGCAGAATCAGAATATGCGTACAATGGCAAATAGATTAGCACAAAATGTCATGAATTACTGACTCAGGTGTGCATGCGAGTTCGTTTTCACTTGGTAATTTGCCTCTGACAGTGTGAAAACAGGCAGTATGTATCTATCTACTGTGTTAATACATTAGTCAAAACAGAATTACAGTGGCTTTAGGTTTTTTATTGGTTGCTGTCTGTCAGCTTTGTATACAGTTTTCTTTGTCTTTTTTTTTTTTTTTTACAAAAACATTATATAGTATTTTAAAAAAATCACTGGTGGAGGCGCCCTTGATGATATGATACTACTAGATGTTTTTTTTACAGGGCCGGCGCTACCATAGAGGCAAAGGAGGCAATTGCCCCAGGGCCCCGTAGCTTGTAGGGGCCCCCAGTGGCTACAAGAGAAAAAAAAGATTTTCAAATCGACCTTATAGTTTTTGAGAAAATCGATTTTAAAGTTTCAAAGGAAAAAAAATACACATTTAAAAACCTGCCGACTTTAACGGTTAATAGCAAATCCACTTTAAATGCTAGAAATGCAGGATATGTTAAGGAGATCATCGGGAATAAGAGGAAAAACTATTTTTCAAAAAGACCTTATAGTTTTTGAGAAAACCGATGTTAAAGTTTCGAAAGAAAAAAGTATACTTTTAAATGCGGTAAATGTCACTTTTAGTAGCAAACCTAACGGTAGTGTAATTTTACATGTATCAAAAGAAAGAGCAATACATTTCCTGACGGGGTTTCCAGAGGGTCCATATGCAGCTGCAGCGCTTTGGCCAGGGATTGCTATACAGCTGCAATATGGCCGTGTGAAGATCCCTGGCATTTTTTCCTATTTTCTGTAACGATCAGTGTCAGCACACAGAGAGAATCTGATTATTGGTGATCTGCAGTATCACCAAGAATACAGATAAATACCTGATTATTGATGATCTGCAGAATCACCAATAATCCAAGTATAACTAACCTCTGGACACCTTTATAGTGTGAGTGTTTGGTGCAACAGTAATGACTTTGAGTGGGACCACCCGAGGAGCAGGTGGTCCTTGGCAGTATGGGAAATACCTCCCTCTGGGAAGTGCAAAAACCTTCCAGCAGCCTGAGACCTCCAAAGGGGTGGAGCCCCAAGCTGAATAGTAGGAAGGACCTGTGGCGGAGTGACACCTGGAAGGTGGGTGTCACAAGCAGGTCTGGAGACTACTCTCTCAATGGAAAGAGATAGCTCTCAAGGTCGGGCAAGCCAGGTCGGCAACACACGGGCAGACAAGGTACAGAGACAGAAGGCTGATTCGGTAACCAAGGGCAGGCAGAGTTGGCAACAGGTAATCAGATATGCGTAGGTACCGAATCAGAAAGCGGAGGGATAGTCAGAAATGCAATAGGTCATAACAGATATCAAACAATGCCTAGTCTTGGGTGTGAGCTCCGTGGTCTCAACACCCTGGAACTAGTCTGGAGTATAATATGATGGTACACAGTATATCTAGTCTTGGGTGTGAGGTCTGTGGTCTCGACACCCTGGAACTAGTCTGAAGTATAACACAATGATAACACAGAGTCCCTAGTCTTGGGTGTGAGGTCCGTGGTCTCAACACCCTGGAACTAGTCTTAAGTATAACCCAATGATAACACAGAAGTAATCTGGCTCAGTGTGAATTCCAAGGTCCTCCTGGTTCTAACACACTGTAGGATCTGACTATGGTCGGAGTGCTTTCACGTAAGTGTTCGCAACGGCAGACAATCTGAGACTGACCAGCAGTAACTATATATAGAGCGGCGCTCTCTGGCGCAACCCATCAGCGATCAACCAATAGCCACTTGCTCTGAAGTCAGCTGACCAACCTGGTCAGCTGATCCCTCCTCGATTGTCATAAAGGTTCTGCCTCTCAGCGCACGCGCGCGTATTCCTCAACCTGTGTGAACTAACAGACCCAGCCACACCAGATGCACGCTGCTGCGTGCAAACCGCCGCGCTGGACGCGGAATCAGCCGCCTGGCTGCCAGTACACGCGGCGGCTTTTCCGCGTTCTATTACATTTTCCCAATTTTTTTGTTTTGTTTAGAGTGTGGGAATTTATTTTTTTTCAATTATGTGGGGTCCTCCTTGTCATGATATCGCAGCTAGTTATGATGTTGGGATAATATGCAGAACACAGAAGCCATATTTTCCCATTCTGCTGCCGGTGTTACATGTGTATGTCTGCTAAAAGGAAGCTGTTACCTGGAGTTACTAGCTTGGGGCAAGGAAATGGCTCATTAGGCCACTAGCCATTCACCTTTGATCTGCTGTCTCAGGTGTGATTGTCTGTGTCTGTTTACAGGTAATTACATAGCAACATTGCATTGAACTCTGTGTATGTGTAAACAGCTACCTGTGGCCAAAATACAATCTGACTAATTGGGTCTGCCAAGTTCAAAAGTGGACAGGCAAAGCCTTGGAATTTACATATGACAGGAGGAAGCCTCACTCCACAATCATTTGATGTATGTACTAGACTATAGTGTTACCTGTGGAAATTGGATTTATGGAAGTGTTTTGAAATCTCTGAAAGATCAAAAATTACACAGGAAAGCTTTGAAGTTTGCATATCACAGAAAGGATATGACCAGATATCACAATCTGGGAAATTGCGTTAGTTTTGGGGAAGGAACATTAAATGCCCCAGGCCACCACGCAGGCTATAAAACTCAGCCTGGGACAGTCACAGATCATCTTCTCTTGGAGGTAGCGCATAGCTAGGGATGATCGCGAGCGAATCGGAAACAGCGTTCTCCCGCCAACCACGTTCTAACCTACGCTGGTAACGTTATTTCCCGTTTATTTTTCTGCAACTGTCTTGTGTGTATCCTTGTAACTTTTATTTTGTAACTTTTTACTTTGTTTTTGTAAATCTTTTGGATATATTATTTTCTGCATTGTTACACTTTTTTCCTGGAATATTAAATCGTTATTTAATAAGTTTGACTTCTGCTGTACTAAACTAACACTCATAGCCTAGTAGAGGAGACTGAAGTGTAACGGTGTATAAGTCCATGCCTGATTGTATGATTGAGCAACACTACTGTATAAGATTGTAATTGCTTTGTGTGTATGGGGCACTTCCGCGCTCGACAGCAGAGTGGGAAGTCTCGGAGTGGCTAACAGTATCGTTCGGAACGACTGTTAGTGGTTTTGCTTCACTACAGTGTAAGATTGCAATTGTGCGTGTGTGTGGGGCGTTTGTCATACGTTGGCCTAAAGCGCGCAGCTGACCCAACATACGAAAACGCCAGTGCGAGTAGCTCGACATCAGAGTGAGGAGTGGGTCTAGCGGCAGCTAGTGGTGGCAGTGAGAAGTGTTCTGAGGGGTCACAGCCTTGTTTTAGCTTGAATAAGGCTGCTCCCCACTTGATCTGGTCAAACCCGCAGTCGGGAACCGTATACGCAGACGTGCCGCGGGGCCGGTTCCTGACACCCCTCCTGAAACTTTTTAACCCCTTGTCATCCATGCAGGCTGGGATAGCCAGAATGTGGAGCTCCGACCGATTGGGGCTTCACACCCTGACTATACCAGCTGCAAAAGAGGTCCCATAATACCGATTTTTGTTCCGGGGTATCTGTTGGGGGCCCCCCCAGGTTTATTTTGCCCTGGGGCCCCATTGTTGCTTAAACCAGCCCTGGTTGTTTATATGAGAAGCATAATTTCTTACCTTCTCAGAAAGACAAAACATAATTTAATGTAAAAAGTCATGGTTATTCATGCACGGTAGACAACGCGTTTCACGGGTCTTGGTCCACTTCTTCAGGTCAAGACAGTGCTATTAGAACTTTTGGTCACAAACATTTTTAGGGGCTCACGTTCATGAACAAAAGTTCTACAGGCACTTGTAGGAAGGAAGTGGGTAAAGACATGTGAAACGCATTCTCTACTGTGCATGAATAAACATGACATTTTCCATTAAATTATTGTTTGCTCTTCTGAGAAGGTAAGAAATTAAACTTCTCATATATACAACATCTAGTAGTATCATAGCATCAAGGGCAACTCCACCAGTGTTTTTTAGTATACTCCATACAGGTTTTTTTAGTCACGAGGACCACCTTTAGTCCTCACAACTAATCCATGAGAGCGACTGACGAGCATCTGCACCAATATTCCAGCAGGCTCAGACGGTGGTTGCAAGTTTTGCAACCCACCCTTGTGAGTATAATACTTATACACGTGTGCTAACATCCCTTTGTCAAATGATACTGCACCATTGGGCTCCTTTCTCATTCACTTGGAGGTCAGACTCAGGAGCAACCATCAAGGATCCAAACTTTTTCTATTATATAGTATTAAGTTATTCTGATACCTGTAGTCTGCTCTTGTTCTTGTACCCTATTGGTGCACTTGAAAGATAATTTGGGGACGTGTTGGAGCAGGGGCAGGTTAAGAGAAGACCTAAGGCATCACTTCTACCACTATTGGTGGCAGGGCTGGTGCTTCTGTAAGGCCAAATTGGGCAGTTGCCCAGGCCTCCAGGTTCCTTAGGGGCACCACAAGTCAGGGATTGTAGAGGTCACAAGTTTACTATCAGTACAGTATTAAAATGTAAGGGACTCCACGTTGACTTTCGCCCAGGGTCCAATTTACTAAAACCCATCCAGTATTGGTGGATAAGAAATGGCATAATTACTGTGTTGGCAATCAAAACAGCATAGCATCCAAGTTGTCATCTTTGGTTGTCAAAAATGCTTTTTATAAACAAAATAAAACATTTTAATAAAAAATGTATTAAAATAAAACCACAAAAAATAACATAAACATCAATTTTCTCACCATGGTCAATTCTGTCCTAGTCTGAGAGCTACTCCCAGTTGTCCACAAATAACCTGGCAATTTCCTCCCCAGAGTTCCTGGACCTGCTAGAATTGTTTGTACCCTGGATGCTTGATGAGGTTAATGTTGGACCTTGGTTTTAAAGTACACCTGAAATGAGGAGGAGAGAAGCTGAATGTGCTTACCTCAGAAGTTGGATGCCTCTGGATGGTAAAGGCTTCCTATATCCTCGAAGAGTCCATTAGTTCAGCGCTGGGTCTCTCTTCATCTTCTGGCTGTGCAGCTGTTGATGAGCACAACCGGGTTGGGCATTTGCAGGAATGTTAGAGCATGCCCAGTACAATGAAGCCACAGTGCAGTGCATAGCCACATATGGGTCATAGTGTGAACAAAGCCTAAGGGCCCATTCACACCTGAGCGGGAATCGCGCGATTCCCACTCAGGGCAAACCGCTAGCGGTTTTGTAAAAGCCGCTACACATTGTAGCCATCGGCAGTGATCTTACTTCCGCGTTTGCGGTTAGCGATAACCGTAAACGTGCTGCATGCAGCGGTTTGCCGGTGATTAGCGTTCCGCGATTAGCGATCGTGATTAGCTAATTGCGATTGCTCCAAAACCCCCCGCAGTGTCCAGTGATTTTTCCGCGTTAATCGCGGGAAAATCACTCCCGCAACGTAACACACAATGGGGTTGATACATTATCACTACCGCAGGGAAACAGCGCGAATAAACTGTTACTCGCGCTAATAAATAAGCGCGACTTTATGATCTGATCTCTCCATACACGCTGTGCTTGCTAGTGGCGGCGTAGCATTCATTACTTAGCAACGGCAGAGGCTTTCTTTTGCTGTGCGGTAGTGACTTATGGCTAACGTGATACTTCACTAGCGCGGCCGCGCTAGTGAAGTATCGCGCTGTTTCCCTGCGGTAGTAGTAATGAATCAACCCTATTGTGACTTTTCCTCTCTTGCATTGCAATGTGCTTCACAACACTTGTGTGAAACTAGTCTTAACTAAGGTGGCCATACATCTATTGACATGGGGGCCAATCGATTATCCTATTTTTAAGAATTTGATAATTATTATTGAATATGATGAAAATTGGTGCTGCCACAAGCATGCCCAATCAACGATTCACAAAGAACAACACACAATCCTTGCGCTTCCACAGTGAAAAACAATCCTGGCTTTCTTCTATGGTATTACACAATATGCTGGAGCTCCTCCACCACTGGGTAAACATGTAATCTAGAAAAAACAGGAGCGCTCCATAGTGTATTACCAAAATTGCAACATTTATTCCCATTCAAGGTTCTACTTACATAAAAACAGAATAAAATTCGCTCATAAGCGGTAAGCACATCCGCTAAAGCCTCTGGAGAACGGATCCACTCGCGCTGTGGCCTGCAGCGCGGTCTCCGATGGCCTGGGAGTTCCGTCTCTCGGGGGCGGTGGGCGGAGTCTATGCCTGGCGTGCTGGTAGCGTCATTACGCGTTTCGGCGCTCTGCGCCTTCGTCAGATGACGCTATCAGCCTAAGCACGCCTCTTAAGGGGGTAATGGCGTCTCCGTGGTCATGGTAACCACGGGTTGCGCCGCAGCGATCGTAGGATTGGTGGGCAGTATGCGGAGGGAGTGTCCTTATATCTCCGCAGTTCAGCTCGCCCCTCTACGCTTCGACTGATCAACGATTCGACTGATTTCAAGCTGAAATTGGTCAAACGTATTGATGAAACAGGCTGGGAAATCTCGGGCTGACGTGGTCAATCAGATGCGATAATCGTGAACGACAAACGCGACGGAAACCCCCGGCCGCTATCCTCACAAATGCTGGCTATAACATCAGCAGCTACGTGGGGCACCACTGCGGGAATACAGTGCGGACACCTTGGGATGGTGTGACAGGTATAAATGCACAGGAGGCACATAAAACATTTAGGAGGACGTGGAGACGAGGCAATGTCATGAGGCTGATTCCCGAAAGATTGCGTGCATGAAAAAAGGGCGCCAGGAAAAAAGGGCCCGGCTGGATAACGAAATGGCACCGGTGGATAGTGAAATCTTAATAACGATAAACATTGTTGTCGAACTTGGCTAGACCGGCTGCTTGTGAGCCTCCTCAGGAGCAGCCGGTCTAGCTACGAGCGCGTTAGGCTGACTCTCCATCTACCACTCGGTGTTGGGCTTCTGTATCCGGTAAGCGGTCCTCTACCACTCTTTACTTGGCACTTTATTAGCTCATATGATTTCTACCTTGCACTTTATCAGCTCTTAGGCGTTTCAGTAGTGGTTGTAAGGGCACAGTTTGCATTTAACACTTTATATGGTTGTGTATTGTTTATAAATTTGCTATATTTGCACAGTTTGCTGCTATTTTGCACAGTTTTGTATTTGTAATTGCTCAAATTATTGTATCGTCACAGATTTTTATCACATTGGGTATATTTATTCCAAACACCTTTTGTGGGAGCTCTGAATATAATCAGAATTAGGAGAGTTTTTAATTGGTTTTAATGTTTTAATTGTCCGGAGAATGTTTCAATAACGTTTACATTATATTTTCATTACCTGATAGTCCTAGCTGGCTTAATTGATATATACTGAGTCCCGGCCTTGAGCAATACTTTCTTTGAATGCAGATTAGTATATAACCAATCTGCATTCAAAGAAAGTATTGCTCAAGAGCCTAGGGCCTGTTTCCACTACTCGCAGATTGGATGCAGAATGGATGTAGAAAAACAGACTCCATTGAATGCGTATGGGCCTGTTTGCACTAAACGCAATTTTTCTGATGCAGATTTTCCCATAGGCATTCATTGGAGTCAGTTTTTCTGCATCCATTCTGCATCCAATCTGCGTGTAGTAGAAACAGGCCCTTAGGGAGATGTATTTGTTGAGATTATTATCTTGCTTTTATTCTTGTTGTGAAGATAGTGATAACACAGCGCATCATGTGACTAGTCACAGTAGGCAGAAAAAGATGGAAGCCTCTACCGCGGCCTTTAGGTATGTATTTAAGGCCTGGCTACCCTCACTCACGCAGCCACCCAACTGCTGCACCCTCCCTCACCCTCACGCCGCTCAAGTTCGCGTCCCCATATCCCCCATGACACAGAGGAATGGTCCGTTTCTCCACAAGTGTGAAGAAACGTTCTGTTCTCCATTGCCCCAATGCAAAAGCATTTTTTATCCGGTTCAGTACCGCTGGGCAGAACGGTCTGGAAAATTAGGGCCTGCTGCATTTGTTTGGTTAGGGACCAACGGACGCATGTGAACGGTCCAATAGGTTAACATTGGATCCTTTCACATCCATTCCGTTTGTACAGTATACGTTCCGTAAAAAAACGCAGATGTGAACTGGGCCTAAGCCTCAATGTTTACTTTCCAAGGAGACTTACCAAACACACAGGAGATACTCACTTCCCAAACAGTTCTCTGCTGCTTATATAAAGCCTGCAGGCTGCTTGTAAGCCAATCAAGAAGTGCACATACACATGACACCTAGTCTGCAGTGATTAATTCAAACAGAAGCTGAGCTACTCAGCTAGTAATTGGAGAGGGTTTCAGTTGCATATAGACAATGGCTATATGGCCAGCAGGGGGCACCAGCGTGCAGGATATACCCTCTCATCTGCCCCCCTCCTAACTAAACTGCATGGGAATCTACAATAAAATTAAAAACAATAATGGTGCACAAGCCAGCCTGGGACCCCAGGAACTCTCACTGCCCGGGGCCCCAGAACCAGCATGCAACACCATATGTGAGCGCAGCCAAGCCCTGGATCTGCCACACCCAGGAGCTTGTCCCCAACTGCTCTAAGACTTACCAAACACACAGGAGATACTCACTTCCCAAACAGTTCTCTGCTGCTTATATAAAGCCTGCAGGCTGCTTGTAAGCCAATCAAGAAGTGCACATACACATGACACCTAGTCTGCAGTGATTAATTCAAACAGAAGCTGAGCTACTCAGCTAGTAATTGGAGAGGGTTTCAGTTGCATATAGACAATGGCTATATGGCCAGCAGGGGGCACCAGCGTGCAGGATATACCCTCTCATCTGCCCCCCTCCTAACTAAACTGCATGGGAATCTACAATAAAATTAAAAACAATAATGGTGCACAAGCCAGCCTGGGACCCCAGGAACTCTCACTGCCCGGGGCCCCAGAACCAGCATGCAACACCATATGTGAGCGCAGCCAAGCCCTGGATCTGCCACACCCAGGAGCTTGTCCCCAACTGCTCTAAGACTTACCAAACACACAGGAGATACTCACTTCCCAAACAGTTCTCTGCTGCTTATATAAAGCCTGCAGGCTGCTTGTAAGCCAATCAAGAAGTGCACATACACATGACACCTAGTCTGCAGTGATTAATTCAAACAGAAGCTGAGCTACTCAGCTAGTAATTGGAGAGGGTTTCAGTTGCATATAGACAATGGCTATATGGCCAGCAGGGGGCACCAGCGTGCAGGATATACCCTCTCATCTGCCCCCCTCCTAACTAAACTGCATGGGAATCTACAATAAAATTAAAAACAATAATGGTGCACAAGCCAGCCTGGGACCCCAGGAACTCTCACTGCCCGGGGCCCCAGAACCAGCATGCAACACCATATGTGAGCGCAGCCAAGCCCTGGATCTGCCACACCCAGGAGCTTGTCCCCAACTGCTCTAAGACTTACCAAACACACAGGAGATACTCACTTCCCAAACAGTTCTCTGCTGCTTATATAAAGCCTGCAGGCTGCTTGTAAGCCAATCAAGAAGTGCACATACACATGACACCTAGTCTGCAGTGATTAATTCAAACAGAAGCTGAGCTACTCAGCTAGTAATTGGAGAGGGTTTCAGTTGCATATAGACAATGGCTATATGGCCAGCAGGGGGCACCAGCGTGCAGGATATACCCTCTCATCTGCCCCCCTCCTAACTAAACTGCATGGGAATCTACAATAAAATTAAAAACAATAATGGTGCACAAGCCAGCCTGGGACCCCAGGAACTCTCACTGCCCGGGGCCCCAGAACCAGCATGCAACACCATATGTGAGCGCAGCCAAGCCCTGGATCTGCCACACCCAGGAGCTTGTCCCCAACTGCTCTAAGACTTACCAAACACACAGGAGATACTCACTTCCCAAACAGTTCTCTGCTGCTTATATAAAGCCTGCAGGCTGCTTGTAAGCCAATCAAGAAGTGCACATACACATGACACCTAGTCTGCAGTGATTAATTCAAACAGAAGCTGAGCTACTCAGCTAGTAATTGGAGAGGGTTTCAGTTGCATATAGACAATGGCTATATGGCCAGCAGGGGGCACCAGCGTGCAGGATATACCCTCTCATCTGCCCCCCTCCTAACTAAACTGCATGGGAATCTACAATAAAATTAAAAACAATAATGGTGCACAAGCCAGCCTGGGACCCCAGGAACTCTCACTGCCCGGGGCCCCAGAACCAGCATGCAACACCATATGTGAGCGCAGCCAAGCCCTGGATCTGCCACACCCAGGAGCTTGTCCCCAACTGCTCTAAGACTTACCAAACACACAGGAGATACTCACTTCCCAAACAGTTCTCTGCTGCTTATATAAAGCCTGCAGGCTGCTTGTAAGCCAATCAAGAAGTGCACATACACATGACACCTAGTCTGCAGTGATTAATTCAAACAGAAGCTGAGCTACTCAGCTAGTAATTGGAGAGGGTTTCAGTTGCATATAGACAATGGCTATATGGCCAGCAGGGGGCACCAGCGTGCAGGATATACCCTCTCATCTGCCCCCCTCCTAACTAAACTGCATGGGAATCTACAATAAAATTAAAAACAATAATGGTGCACAAGCCAGCCTGGGACCCCAGGAACTCTCACTGCCCGGGGCCCCAGAACCAGCATGCAACACCATATGTGAGCGCAGCCAAGCCCTGGATCTGCCACACCCAGGAGCTTGTCCCCAACTGCTCTAAGACTTACCAAACACACAGGAGATACTCACTTCCCAAACAGTTCTCTGCTGCTTATATAAAGCCTGCAGGCTGCTTGTAAGCCAATCAAGAAGTGCACATACACATGACACCTAGTCTGCAGTGATTAATTCAAACAGAAGCTGAGCTACTCAGCTAGTAATTGGAGAGGGTTTCAGTTGCATATAGACAATGGCTATATGGCCAGCAGGGGGCACCAGCGTGCAGGATATACCCTCTCATCTGCCCCCCTCCTAACTAAACTGCATGGGAATCTACAATAAAATTAAAAACAATAATGGTGCACAAGCCAGCCTGGGACCCCAGGAACTCTCACTGCCCGGGGCCCCAGAACCAGCATGCAACACCATATGTGAGCGCAGCCAAGCCCTGGATCTGCCACACCCAGGAGCTTGTCCCCAACTGCTCTAAGACTTACCAAACACACAGGAGATACTCACTTCCCAAACAGTTCTCTGCTGCTTATATAAAGCCTGCAGGCTGCTTGTAAGCCAATCAAGAAGTGCACATACACATGACACCTAGTCTGCAGTGATTAATTCAAACAGAAGCTGAGCTACTCAGCTAGTAATTGGAGAGGGTTTCAGTTGCATATAGACAATGGCTATATGGCCAGCAGGGGGCACCAGCGTGCAGGATATACCCTCTCATCTGCCCCCCTCCTAACTAAACTGCATGGGAATCTACAATAAAATTAAAAACAATAATGGTGCACAAGCCAGCCTGGGACCCCAGGAACTCTCACTGCCCGGGGCCCCAGAACCAGCATGCAACACCATATGTGAGCGCAGCCAAGCCCTGGATCTGCCACACCCAGGAGCTTGTCCCCAACTGCTCTAAGACTTACCAAACACACAGGAGATACTCACTTCCCAAACAGTTCTCTGCTGCTTATATAAAGCCTGCAGGCTGCTTGTAAGCCAATCAAGAAGTGCACATACACATGACACCTAGTCTGCAGTGATTAATTCAAACAGAAGCTGAGCTACTCAGCTAGTAATTGGAGAGGGTTTCAGTTGCATATAGACAATGGCTATATGGCCAGCAGGGGGCACCAGCGTGCAGGATATACCCTCTCATCTGCCCCCCTCCTAACTAAACTGCATGGGAATCTACAATAAAATTAAAAACAATAATGGTGCACAAGCCAGCCTGGGACCCCAGGAACTCTCACTGCCCGGGGCCCCAGAACCAGCATGCAACACCATATGTGAGCGCAGCCAAGCCCTGGATCTGCCACACCCAGGAGCTTGTCCCCAACTGCTCTAAGACTTACCAAACACACAGGAGATACTCACTTCCCAAACAGTTCTCTGCTGCTTATATAAAGCCTGCAGGCTGCTTGTAAGCCAATCAAGAAGTGCACATACACATGACACCTAGTCTGCAGTGATTAATTCAAACAGAAGCTGAGCTACTCAGCTAGTAATTGGAGAGGGTTTCAGTTGCATATAGACAATGGCTATATGGCCAGCAGGGGGCACCAGCGTGCAGGATATACCCTCTCATCTGCCCCCCTCCTAACTAAACTGCATGGGAATCTACAATAAAATTAAAAACAATAATGGTGCACAAGCCAGCCTGGGACCCCAGGAACTCTCACTGCCCGGGGCCCCAGAACCAGCATGCAACACCATATGTGAGCGCAGCCAAGCCCTGGATCTGCCACACCCAGGAGCTTGTCCCCAACTGCTCTAAGACTTACCAAACACACAGGAGATACTCACTTCCCAAACAGTTCTCTGCTGCTTATATAAAGCCTGCAGGCTGCTTGTAAGCCAATCAAGAAGTGCACATACACATGACACCTAGTCTGCAGTGATTAATTCAAACAGAAGCTGAGCTACTCAGCTAGTAATTGGAGAGGGTTTCAGTTGCATATAGACAATGGCTATATGGCCAGCAGGGGGCACCAGCGTGCAGGATATACCCTCTCATCTGCCCCCCTCCTAACTAAACTGCATGGGAATCTACAATAAAATTAAAAACAATAATGGTGCACAAGCCAGCCTGGGACCCCAGGAACTCTCACTGCCCGGGGCCCCAGAACCAGCATGCAACACCATATGTGAGCGCAGCCAAGCCCTGGATCTGCCACACCCAGGAGCTTGTCCCCAACTGCTCTAAGACTTACCAAACACACAGGAGATACTCACTTCCCAAACAGTTCTCTGCTGCTTATATAAAGCCTGCAGGCTGCTTGTAAGCCAATCAAGAAGTGCACATACACATGACACCTAGTCTGCAGTGATTAATTCAAACAGAAGCTGAGCTACTCAGCTAGTAATTGGAGAGGGTTTCAGTTGCATATAGACAATGGCTATATGGCCAGCAGGGGGCACCAGCGTGCAGGATATACCCTCTCATCTGCCCCCCTCCTAACTAAACTGCATGGGAATCTACAATAAAATTAAAAACAATAATGGTGCACAAGCCAGCCTGGGACCCCAGGAACTCTCACTGCCCGGGGCCCCAGAACCAGCATGCAACACCATATGTGAGCGCAGCCAAGCCCTGGATCTGCCACACCCAGGAGCTTGTCCCCAACTGCTCTAAGACTTACCAAACACACAGGAGATACTCACTTCCCAAACAGTTCTCTGCTGCTTATATAAAGCCTGCAGGCTGCTTGTAAGCCAATCAAGAAGTGCACATACACATGACACCTAGTCTGCAGTGATTAATTCAAACAGAAGCTGAGCTACTCAGCTAGTAATTGGAGAGGGTTTCAGTTGCATATAGACAATGGCTATATGGCCAGCAGGGGGCACCAGCGTGCAGGATATACCCTCTCATCTGCCCCCCTCCTAACTAAACTGCATGGGAATCTACAATAAAATTAAAAACAATAATGGTGCACAAGCCAGCCTGGGACCCCAGGAACTCTCACTGCCCGGGGCCCCAGAACCAGCATGCAACACCATATGTGAGCGCAGCCAAGCCCTGGATCTGCCACACCCAGGAGCTTGTCCCCAACTGCTCTAAGACTTACCAAACACACAGGAGATACTCACTTCCCAAACAGTTCTCTGCTGCTTATATAAAGCCTGCAGGCTGCTTGTAAGCCAATCAAGAAGTGCACATACACATGACACCTAGTCTGCAGTGATTAATTCAAACAGAAGCTGAGCTACTCAGCTAGTAATTGGAGAGGGTTTCAGTTGCATATAGACAATGGCTATATGGCCAGCAGGGGGCACCAGCGTGCAGGATATACCCTCTCATCTGCCCCCCTCCTAACTAAACTGCATGGGAATCTACAATAAAATTAAAAACAATAATGGTGCACAAGCCAGCCTGGGACCCCAGGAACTCTCACTGCCCGGGGCCCCAGAACCAGCATGCAACACCATATGTGAGCGCAGCCAAGCCCTGGATCTGCCACACCCAGGAGCTTGTCCCCAACTGCTCTAAGACTTACCAAACACACAGGAGATACTCACTTCCCAAACAGTTCTCTGCTGCTTATATAAAGCCTGCAGGCTGCTTGTAAGCCAATCAAGAAGTGCACATACACATGACACCTAGTCTGCAGTGATTAATTCAAACAGAAGCTGAGCTACTCAGCTAGTAATTGGAGAGGGTGTGTTTGGTAAGTCTTAGAGCAGTTGGGGACAAGCTCCTGGGTGTGGCAGATCCAGGGCTTGGCTGCGCTCACATATGGTGTTGCATGCTGGTTCTGGGGCCCCGGGCAGTGAGAGTTCCTGGGGTCCCAGGCTGGCTTGTGCACCATTATTGTTTTTAATTTTATTGTAGATTCCCATGCAGTTTAGTTAGGAGGGGGGCAGATGAGAGGGTATATCCTGCACGCTGGTGCCCCCTGCTGGCCATATAGCCATTGTCTATATGCAACTGAAACCCTCTCCAATTACTAGCTGAGTAGCTCAGCTTCTGTTTGAATTAATCACTGCAGACTAGGTGTCATGTGTATGTGCACTTCTTGATTGGCTTACAAGCAGCCTGCAGGCTTTATATAAGCAGCAGAGAACTGTTTGGGAAGTGAGTATCTCCTGTGTGTTTGGTAAGTCTTAGAGCAGTTGGGGACAAGCTCCTGGGTGTGGCAGATCCAGGGCTTGGCTGCGCTCACATATGGTGTTGCATGCTGGTTCTGGGGCCCCGGGCAGTGAGAGTTCCTGGGGTCCCAGGCTGGCTTGTGCACCATTATTGTTTTTAATTTTATTGTAGATTCCCATGCAGTTTAGTTAGGAGGGGGGCAGATGAGAGGGTATATCCTGCACGCTGGTGCCCCCTGCTGGCCATATAGCCATTGTCTATATGCAACTGAAACCCTCTCCAATTACTAGCTGAGTAGCTCAGCTTCTGTTTGAATTAATCACTGCAGACTAGGTGTCATGTGTATGTGCACTTCTTGATTGGCTTACAAGCAGCCTGCAGGCTTTATATAAGCAGCAGAGAACTGTTTGGGAAGTGAGTATCTCCTGTGTGTTTGGTAAGTCTTAGAGCAGTTGGGGACAAGCTCCTGGGTGTGGCAGATCCAGGGCTTGGCTGCGCTCACATATGGTGTTGCATGCTGGTTCTGGGGCCCCGGGCAGTGAGAGTTCCTGGGGTCCCAGGCTGGCTTGTGCACCATTATTGTTTTTAATTTTATTGTAGATTCCCATGCAGTTTAGTTAGGAGGGGGGCAGATGAGAGGGTATATCCTGCACGCTGGTGCCCCCTGCTGGCCATATAGCCATTGTCTATATGCAACTGAAACCCTCTCCAATTACTAGCTGAGTAGCTCAGCTTCTGTTTGAATTAATCACTGCAGACTAGGTGTCATGTGTATGTGCACTTCTTGATTGGCTTACAAGCAGCCTGCAGGCTTTATATAAGCAGCAGAGAACTGTTTGGGAAGTGAGTATCTCCTGTGTGTTTGGTAAGTCTTAGAGCAGTTGGGGACAAGCTCCTGGGTGTGGCAGATCCAGGGCTTGGCTGCGCTCACATATGGTGTTGCATGCTGGTTCTGGGGCCCCGGGCAGTGAGAGTTCCTGGGGTCCCAGGCTGGCTTGTGCACCATTATTGTTTTTAATTTTATTGTAGATTCCCATGCAGTTTAGTTAGGAGGGGGGCAGATGAGAGGGTATATCCTGCACGCTGGTGCCCCCTGCTGGCCATATAGCCATTGTCTATATGCAACTGAAACCCTCTCCAATTACTAGCTGAGTAGCTCAGCTTCTGTTTGAATTAATCACTGCAGACTAGGTGTCATGTGTATGTGCACTTCTTGATTGGCTTACAAGCAGCCTGCAGGCTTTATATAAGCAGCAGAGAACTGTTTGGGAAGTGAGTATCTCCTGTGTGTTTGGTAAGTCTTAGAGCAGTTGGGGACAAGCTCCTGGGTGTGGCAGATCCAGGGCTTGGCTGCGCTCACATATGGTGTTGCATGCTGGTTCTGGGGCCCCGGGCAGTGAGAGTTCCTGGGGTCCCAGGCTGGCTTGTGCACCATTATTGTTTTTAATTTTATTGTAGATTCCCATGCAGTTTAGTTAGGAGGGGGGCAGATGAGAGGGTATATCCTGCACGCTGGTGCCCCCTGCTGGCCATATAGCCATTGTCTATATGCAACTGAAACCCTCTCCAATTACTAGCTGAGTAGCTCAGCTTCTGTTTGAATTAATCACTGCAGACTAGGTGTCATGTGTATGTGCACTTCTTGATTGGCTTACAAGCAGCCTGCAGGCTTTATATAAGCAGCAGAGAACTGTTTGGGAAGTGAGTATCTCCTGTGTGTTTGGTAAGTCTTAGAGCAGTTGGGGACAAGCTCCTGGGTGTGGCAGATCCAGGGCTTGGCTGCGCTCACATATGGTGTTGCATGCTGGTTCTGGGGCCCCGGGCAGTGAGAGTTCCTGGGGTCCCAGGCTGGCTTGTGCACCATTATTGTTTTTACTTTCCAAGGAGAGCCGCCATGGCAGAGCTCCTACAGTCCATTCACAGCTGCTGATAAGAATTAACCACTTAAGGACCAGGGGATTTTCTTCTGATCGGTGCTGCATGGACTCTCCAGCCCGCAGCACCGATCAGGAAATAGCCAAGGCAATCAGACTTCCCCCCTTTTTTCCCCACTAGGGGGATGTCCTGCTGGGGGGGGTCTGATTGCCGCCAGCTACCCGCACTTTCCGGGGGGGGGGGGGCAGGGCTCTTCAAAGCCCCCCTCCGGAGCGCTTTCCGCCCTCCCCGGCTCTCCCTCCCTCTCCCTTCTCCTCTGTGCGGCGCAGGACGGATATCCGTCCTGCGCCTGATAGGATAGGCTTCTGCCTATCAGATGCCGGCGATCCCCGGCCAATCAGAGGCCGGGGATCGCCGATCTACGTCACAGCGCTACTGCGCAGCAGCGCCGTATGATGTAAACAGCGGGGATTTCTTCCCCGCGTGTTTACATTTTGCCGGCGAGCCGTGATCCGCGGCTCTCCGGCTGTTCATGGAGACAGCCTCCGTGAACTGGCATGGAAAGGCCGCTCGTTCCATGCTATACCACTAACAACCCGCCGACGCCTATCGGCGTTAGGCGGTCGTTAAGTGGTTAATTAGGCACTTTGGCGAACATTACGGAAAGTCGTGCGTAATCGCCAACGATTTTCGTATGGTCCAGCACCATTACTGTCAGTGCTGTGTAAATGTACAACAAATGTCTTTTCTTTCGAATCTGAAGGGAAGCAAGCCCCTCACCCATGCCCAGTGTCCTGATAACATGGAAAGGAATTTCACACCTGGCCGACCTCCTGCCGAGGACCATTTCCTGCTTCAGCCCTCTCCCAAAAAAGCCATCTCGAACTGGCCAGATAAGAGCTCTCTCCAAAAATCATACAATCAAACAAAGAGAACTTTTATGTATTTATAATCCAAAATAGCCTTGTCACAAAAAGACAAAAAACACATTTTCTGATACCTATAAATCAGTTCTATCATTCACCTCAACTACAATTTTCTAACTGTCAGGAATCAGTAGGAAAACTTCTTTATCCGGCCTGCGTAGATGCGATAGAATAAGCATGTGTAGCCTCATTTTATACAGGGTCGCAGGCCGCTTATGAATATAGCCTCGGATTTGCGATGCGCCAATCTGGGGCGGAGTCACACGGAGAATTCATAAATGTTACATTTTTTGCTCTGAGTCTGGGGGCGGCAACCTGCTGATTAGGAGGTAACCCCGCCTTAAAGAGAAACTCCAACCAAGAATTGAACTTTATCCCAATCAGTAGCTGATACCCCCTTTTACATGAGAAATAGAATGATTTTCACAAACAGACCATCAGGGGGCGCTGTGTGACTGATTTTGTGCTGAAACCCCTCCCACAAGAAGCTCTGAATACCGCGGTACTCCTGGCAAACTGCCACAATGTAACAATGTTCACAGACAGGAATTAGCTGTTTACAGCTGTCTAACAGCCAGAACAGCTAGAAACAGCTACATAACATGCCCACAGTAACAATGTCACCATGTAATACATGTCAGAATGTGAATCTGGGAGAGGAAAGATTTTACAATGAGCAAACACTGACTAAATCATTTATACATAATTATGGTAAAAATGAAGCACTTTTTTTATTACATTATTTTCACTGGAGTTCCTCTTTAAACACACCTACTTTCCAGGTAGTGACAGCCCTAACTCAGGTCCTATAAAAGTGGGGCGGGACCAAACCCGCCCAGTTCTCCAAATTCCATCGACCAGGAAAGTCCATGCATGTGTTCCAGGAGAACCGACGCATGCTGTGTTCAAGGACTCTTAACATTAATGCCTACTTTTAAACCGGACTCTATTTCTTCATTCTCCAAATGGACTGCAGCCATAACTAAGTAAGAACTTTCTAATTTTACCCCTTTGTGATATATGTTAATTGTTGTATAGAACTGTATGTAATGCATTTTTGTTATTAAACGTTTTAAAAAACGTCTAGCGGTTATGACCTGTTGCTGAATATACACAATCGTACCCATTCTCCTGAAACCGCTACCCTGTGGTTGATAGAAGTGTACATTTATAACCCGTATGCGTGAATCCGGCTCAGATAGTCAGATCTGGCCCAGATTCCTGCATACCGCAAAGGGTTAACAGAGCGTTCTCAAAGTATTTGCATAATTACAGTAGCGGGCTGTGTAACCCGCTTGGTGGCAGATCTTTGAATTGTATGTGTGTGGTGAATCCTTTGGTGTCCGAACACTCCCTCCATTAGTCAGTTCATCAAACTGCGAAGTCAGGTTTACACTTCGTATTGGGCACATGACAGTGTGAGAGGATTTCTGACTCGATTGACCCGCCCGCAGACCGGCCTTGCGGTCTGTGACACTTTAATCTGTCTAAAGAAAAACAGAACACAGAGCAGTGATTTTCTTCAGCAGCTGTATATGGAATAAAGAATTTTCATTGTGTGCATTCTAGCAATGATAGGTAGATTCGACAAAGAGACAGATCTGACTCTGATCGAATCTGTCCAGAGAGCTATCTGTTGGCTGCCAATTGGTGGCACCAATTTTCATCCAATCGTTATTGATTCAGATGGTTGTTCGGCTGCCAAGATGTTTGCATAGCTCCCAACTGTCCCTCTTTCGGAGGGACAGTCCCTCTTTGGGAGCCCTGTCCCTCTTTCCTCATTTGTCCCTCTTTCAGGACTTTGTCCCTCTTTCAGGACTTTGTCCCTCTTTCTATGTAAATTATTATTATTATTATTTAGTATTTATATAGCGCCGACATATTACGCAGCGCTGTACAGTGTATATATATATATCTTGTCACTAACTGTCCCTCAAAGGAGCTCACAATCTAATCCCTACCATTGCCATATGTCAATATTATGTAGTGTAAGTACTGTAGTCTAGGGCCAATTTTTTTTAGAGGGAGCCAATTAACTTATCTGTATGTTTTTGGAATGTGGGAGGAAACCGGAGTGCCCGGAGGAAACCCACGCAGACACGGAGAGAACATACAAACTCTTTGCAGATAGTGCCCTGGCTGGGATTCAAACCGGGGACCCAGCGCTGCAAGGCGAGTGAGCTAACCTCTACGCCACCGTGCTGCCCATAACTATATATATTTCTCTACTAAAATGTGTTTGACTCTAAACTTTATTCCCATCCTTAAATTAATATATTTATAATTTTAAAATGTTAAAATGAAGGAAAATTAACCAGGATAGAAAGGACCGGTGTGGTTTGAATGATAAAATAACATTTTTCTTATGAAATCTTTATGGTGTGCGTGACTACGACTAGGGGTGTGCCGGGGCGTGATCAGGGGTGTGGATTAAGTGTCCCTCTGTCTCATCTCAAAAAGTTGGAAGAGAGAACTGTGCAGCCGCAGCGTGAGAGGGAGCTATGACAGGAGGGAAGGAGCGCTACATGTGAGAAAGATCTGTGCAGCGTGACAGCGGATGGAGTAGCTGTGCCGAAATGACAGGAGGAGAAGGAGGGGCTGTGTGAATAGGCAGCAGGGGAGGGGGCGGTCGCTAATCTCGCACTCTCAGCTAGTTTGCCCTTACAGCGCTCTGTACTCTGCTAAGGAAGATGGCGACGTCCGTGCTGTGCAGGCTGAACATGACCCTGCCGTCCATGGGGATGGTGAGGTGCTGTAGCAATGGCCTGGCTAAGCCCCAACATAGTAAGGAAAACAGCTTCATGCCTTCCTGAGCGGTGTACTACATGTCCCAGCCTGCTTTCTGTCCGTGGGGTGACTACACGTCAGAACATGTCTGTGTAGAGTTTACATGGGCCAGCGTCCTACATGACTGCCTGTAGAAGGACCACATGTACCAGTGTGCGTCCCATATCCTTGTAGAGGAACTACATGGTTCAGCTTGCCTACTGTGGAAGAGATATACCTCTTGTGTGCCTGTAAACTGACTACATGTTCCAGCATGCCTTCTTTCTATTTGTGGGTGACTGTGTGTCCTAACATGCTCCTGCTTCTGTGTGAGGGACTGCATGTCTCAGATTGCTATATACCAGACTGTGTACAGACTTCACATCAATCATGGCTCTTATTGCCTGTAGAGCAGGGATGTCAAACTCAAATACAAACTGCGCCGAAATGGAGCTCTGGGACCAAGTCGGTTGCCAACCTCAATGCTTAGTGACCACCTCTCTCCTTTATAAAGTTCCCTGGTGTCTAATAGCCCCCCTCCATCCCATATAGAGTTCCCTGGTGTCTTAAGTGGCCCTCCCCCCTTATCTATACAATTCCCTGGTACCTAGTGCTTTCCCCATCCCCATATGGCTTCCCTGGTGATCTATGGCTTACCCTCCCAATATAGCTTCTCTGGTGGTCCTAAGTGGGCCAAACATAATGCAAAGTGGGGAAACTACCTGAGGGCCAAATCTGATGCCCACGGGCCAGAGTTTGACGTGTGCTGTAGAACAGCGCAACTTCCGGTATTCCTTGTGTAAGGAGGACTTAAAGTGTACCCGAGCCATAAGGTGGTTACATAATCAGATACTTACCTTAAAGGGACTCCGAGCAGTGCAGAAACTATGGAAAGATGCATATCATTTTAAAGCTCTCTTTTTCCTCTTTCCAATGATATATAAACCACCACCCTACGCCTTTTAGTTTTCGCTATTTTCGCGATTGAATTTGCCACAGCCGCGATTTCGATCGCAAAAATAGAGAAAACTAAAAGGCGTAGGGCAACGATTTAGGTGTCGTCAGAAAGAGGAGAAAGAGAGCTTTAAAATGATATCCATCTTTCCATAGTTATATTGTATTACACAGGGCGACTTTTTGTCAAAGTCAGCAGCTGCATTCAGCAGAATGGAGCTGCTGACACTGGAGAAAGTGTCGTCCTGTGTAATACAATATAACTATGGCTTGATGGATATCATTTTAAAGCTCTCTTTTTCCTCTTTCTGACGACACCTAAATCGTTGCCCTACACCTTTTAGTTTTCTCTATTTTCGCGATCGAAATCGCGGCCGCGGCAATTTCAATCGCGAAAATAGCGAAAACTAAAAGACGTAGGGTGGTGGTTTATATATCATTGGAAAGAGGAGAACGAGAGCTTTAAAATGATATGCATCTTTCCATAGTTTCTGCACTGCTCGGAGTCCCTTTAAGAGAGGGAAGCTTCAGGATCTTATTGAGACTCGCTACTCCCTTTCCCCCCTTCGCTGAGCGCAGCTCCTCTTCCTCCAGCGTGGCTGTGCAATAACCGAGCCAGCCCACGTGCACTAAGCTGTAGTGGCAGGCTATGTGCTACTGTGCATGCATGGGTGGGCTCGCGTAGGTACTGCACGGCCATGATGTGGAGGATGACTTCCTATCACCGAGGGAAGCCTCAATAGATCTTGAGGCTTCCCTCTCTTCAGGGTAAGTATCTGATTTTGAACCTGAACTTCGGCTCGGGTTCACGTTTAATATATCAGGAACAGTCTAGTTTAGGGGATTCAGTAGGAGACCTCATAGAAAACAGGTCTCCGATCACAGCACCCTCTACAGTGTACCCCAACCCTGTCCTCAAGGCCCACCAATAATACATGTTTTGTGGAAATCCCCTGAGGTAATCCGCTCTGCTGAGACACTAATTACATCACCTGTGCATTTTTGTGGTTTTCTGCAAAACGTACAGTTGGTGGGCATTGAGGACAGTGTTTGGGAACTATGCTGTACAGCACAAAACGCTGTGATGGGCCGAATAGTGTGGGCGTAGTTCACTACAACCTTACTGAAACCTAAACGTTTTCAAGGGTGCTGTCCACCCAATCACATTAGTGGAATTTCCTTATAAGGTTTCCTGTTGGGTCCCCTAAACTAGAGTAGCATCAAAATCCCACTGTGTTCTTAAGGGCCAGTTCTTACGCTGGCGGCTTGTTTTGCCATGGACAACCGGCGTTAGTCTACTTTAGACCTAGTAGGAAATCTCAGAAGGTGATGAACCGGCCCCCATGTTTACTATGGTTACGGTACTTACATTGAGAATGTTCAATAAATCTTAGTTTACCTGAGATGGGGTATATGCCAGTATCTATACTTACCTGGTGCTTCTTCCAGCCCCATGAGGTCCATGGGCTCTCTCCAGTGGCTTCATTCAGTAGCAATCCCCTCTGGTATTCTGGTCAGTCCTGCCCCTTCCGCGCATGTGTGGCTCGGTTGCCCATGCGCCCCAGCCATACCCCCATCCCTGGGAGCATTCTGCACCTACCCAGTACTACTGCGCAGGTGCAGAGCGAGACGGTGGATCTGTGCGTGGCAGAGCCAGGAATGCGTAAGAGAGCACAACCAGCTAGATACCGGAGGAGATTGCTACTGAACGGAGCCAATGGAGAGAGCGCCAAGAGATCTCATGGGACTGGAAGAAGCACCAGGTAAGTATAAATTAGATGTAATAGCGCAGTCACCGCCCTCCCTGCACCCTCTGTGATGTCTATGATAATACAACTTTTGTTGTAAGGTAAGGGGCGAGTGCTTCCCATCGGGGGCCTCCTCTAGCTATTCCATCTGCTTAATTAAAAGTTTTTGTGGTATTATACACATCGGTGCCCACCCTCTCTCTTTTTGCAAAAGTATAAATACTGACATATAGCCCGTTTTACGTTCGCTTTAACAATTTGGCCCGTGACTTAGACTAGGTTTTAGATTTTGGCCCCTTACGTGATTGAGTTTGACACCCCTGCTTTAGACAGTTCAGATGGTGTTTATTTTTTCTCTTGTTCTTGTTAATAACTACAGTTTCATGCTGTTTGTGTTCAGGTCGAGCTCGCAGAAGACAAGCATTTAACAAAAGAATAAATGAAAGCCCACTGGTAAGAGATGGTTACTTTTCCACCACCTGCTTACATTTCCCCCACCTTCTGGCGTGTAGCTCCGCCCTCCAGCACAAGAAGTCATTAATGCTTTTCTATTTGGAGATAGAAAAACGTCTATGACCTCTTGTGCTAGTCCAATGTAAATAGAGAAGAAAAACGGGACACCACTTTTTAATAACATTGCATCACACTGTCACAGTTGCAGTTTTAAAACCACACTATGTCTTTAAAGGATACCACAACCGAATGGTTGTGGTAAAATTGATTGCTGCACTGTGTAGGGGGTGATGAGTGCATACCTGCATTTCCTCCCGCCCCCTCCGTCTGCCGCCGTTCATGCTCTATACACTCCGGTGTGCGGCGACTTGCTTGACCTCTGCCCCGGACATACTGCGCCCTGTGTGCGCAGTATGTCCTTCCCCCTTCGCTTCTGGCCGGCGCATAGTGCCAGGCTCAGAAGCACGCTGTCCCCTTTTTGCTGCGTGTGCGCTCCATTACACCGAGCGTCACATGCTAATCATGTGACGCTCGGTGTAATGGAGCGCACACGCAGCAAAAAGGGGACAGCGTGCTTCTGAGCCTGGCACTATGCGCCGGCCAGAAGCGAAGGGGGAAGGACATACTGCGCACACAGGGCGCAGTATGTCCGGGGCAGAGGTCAAGCAAGTCGCCGCACACCGGAGTGTATAGAGCATGAACGGCGGCAGACGGAGGGGGCGGGAGGAAATGCAGGTATGCACTCATCACCCCCTACACAGTGCAGCAATCAATTTTACCACAACCATTCGGTTGTGGTATCCTTTAAGCTATAAAACAAAGCAGAAATAATGACCCTTTGAACTTTTCTGCAGTAAAACCTTATCTCAAGCTCTCTCAGTGTTTCTTGGCTGTTTAACCTCCCTGGCGGTTAATTTTTTTTTTCAAATGGGAAAAAATCCTTTTTTTAATTTTTTTTTGTTTTTGTTTCATGTAAAGCTACCAGAGTGGTAGCTACATCAAACACCACTAGAGGGCGCATGTGTCCCTCTAGTGCGATCGTCGCCGGCACTAATAGCAAACAGTGGAGCGCATATATAACGCGTTCCCGTTTGGCTTCTCCTGTCGCCATGGCAACGATCGGAATGACGTCATGGACGTCAGCCGACGTCCTGACGTCAGGCGCACCCGATCCAGCCCATAGCGCTGCCCGAAACCTATTGGTCCGGGCAGCGCAGGGCTCTGGCGGGGGGGGGGGACACCGTCTTTCGCCGCTGCGGGCGATCGCCGCAGAGCGGCGGCGATCAAGCTGTGCGCGCGGCTAGCAAAGTGCTGGCTGCGCGCACAGCACTTTGAATGGGGCGAATCGCCCCAATAGAGCCGGAGAAATCCTCCTGCGCGGCATAGCCCGAGCTCAGCTTGGGCTTACCGCCAGGGTGGTTAAGTGCTTCAGAAAACACTAACAGGACTGTATTCCTGTTCAGAGTTTAACTCTTCCTGTACTGGAAAACAATATGAGACTCTCCTTTCTTTGCTACTACTGTTCTATTTCTTAGCTTGACTACACATGCAATTTATTCTCATAAGTTTATTTTTGCTTTAAACAGAATTTTTCCATCTCAGTCTTCAGCCAGCTTACATTTTTCAAAGTTTGAACTGAGCTGACACATCACTTCATTGCTGCTTTGACAGTACTCTGCGTACCCTGTTTAGAGTACTGTTGCCATGAGACTGCCCAGAAACTCGCTTTGTTACTGGAGTAAATGACTTGCTCAGAGCAGCGGTCATCATTGCTCATCACAACTAGAGAGGAGGGTAAAGGAGATGCTAATGACACTGGCGTGCATGAAACTTCAATGCAAATGGTATTCAGCATGCAATAGTGACAAGCAGACACAGCTCCAAGTTGCATATAGTTTGCACTAAAGTGGGATAATAAAATGCTGACAACACATCAATAAAAATGTGTTTTCCTACTTTTTATTACCCATACAGTTATCATATTTGCTTTAGTGCACAAGTAATATTGCCTGTTTACAAATTACAAGTTCCCAAAGTACAATGTATCTTCTCTGAAAGCTGCCCACTGCATTTTACTGCATAGCTGCTGTATTTATGTCAGCAGGCTGCTGGCTGGATACTAATTGTAGCAAACAAAGTAATGTAAACAAAAGATAATGTTACCACCTCTTCAGATGCATCCAGAAGCTTAAAGAGAATCTGTATTGTTAAAATCGCACAAAAGTAAACATACCAGTGCGTTAGGGGACATCTCCTATTACCCTCTGTCACAATTTCGCCGCTCCCCGCCACATTAAAAGTGGTTAAAAACAGTTTTAAAAAGTTTGTTTATAAACAAACAAAATGGCCACCAAAACAGGAAGTAGGTTGATGTACAGTATGTCCACACATAGAAAATACATCCATACACAAGCAGGCTGTATACACCCTTCCTTTTGAATCTCAAGAGATCATTGTGTGTTTCTTCCCCCCTGCAGTTCTCATGCACTGAAGTTTCAGGCTGCTTGTTTTTCTCCTGCAAACAGCTTTGCCCTTGTCTGTAATTCTTCAGTATGTGAAAGCCCAGCCAGCTCAGAGGACGATTTATCCAGCTTGTAAAAGATAAGAGAGAAGCTGCTCTAATCTAAATAATACACAGGCAGTGTGCATAAAGGGGTCTGAAAGAGTGAGTTCATAGCAGAACCACAACACTGAAGAACTTGGCAGCCTTCCAGACACAGGCCGACAAGTCTGACAGGGGAAAGATACATTGATTTATTACAGAGACTGTGTTAGTAGAAAGTGCTGCAGTTAGCCAGAACACATTAGAATAGCTTTTGGAACTAGTAGGATGATAAAAAACAGGATGCAATTTTTGTTACGGAGTCTCTTTAAAGTGAACCAGAGATTAAGCACCCTCATATATTTTACCATATATATCCTTATATTCCGCTCGCTTCTTCTTTTGACCTGCCCACCGGTATCGCGGCGGGGTATCGGACACGTCTGAAATTATAAATCGAGCCATCAGCGGCTCGATTATGTAGGAATAACCGTACCGTGTATTCCCAGCATAAGAGAAAACACCTACCCTGCTCTCCGTTTCATTCTTTACTGCTCAGCCTGCTTGTTATCAGCCCTGGAATCATTATACAGTGGAGGAAATAATTATTTGACCCCCTCACTGATTTTGTAAGTTTGTCCAATGACAAAGAAATGAAAAGTCTCAGAACAGTATCATTTCAATGGTAGGTTTATTTTAACAGTGGCAGATAGCACATCAAAAGGAAAATCGAAAAAATAACCTTAAATAAAAGATAGCAACTGATTTGCATTTCATTGAGTGAAATAAGTTTTTGAACCCCTACCAACCACTAAGAGTTCTGGCTCCCACAGAGTGGTTAGACACTTCTACTCAATTAGTCACCCTCATTAAGGACACCTGTCTTAACTAGTCACCTGTATAAAAGACACCTGTCCACAGAATCAATCAATCAAGCAGACTCCAAACTCTCCAACATGGGAAAGACCAAAGAGCTGTCCAAGGATGTCAGAGACAAAATTGTAGACCTGCACAAGGCTGGAATGGGCTACAAAACCATTAGCAAGAAGCTGGGAGAGAAGGTGACAACTGTTGGTGCGATTGTTCGAAAATGGAAGGAGCACAAAATGACCATCAATCGACCTCGCTCTGGGGCTCCATGCAAGATCTCACCTCGTGGGGTGTGAATGGTTCTGAGAAAGGTGAAAAAGCATCCTAGAACTACACGGGAGGAGTTAGTGAATGACCTCAAATTAGCAGGGACCACAGTCACCAAGAAAACCATTGGAAACACATTACACCGCAATGGATTAAAATCCTACAGGGCTCGCAAGGTCCCCCTGCTCAAGAAGGCACATGTGCAGGCCCGTCAGAAGTTTGCCAATGAACACCTGAATGATTCTGTGAGTGACTGGGAGAAGGTGCTGTGGTCTGATGAGACCAAAATAGAGCTCTTTGGCATTAACTCAACTCGCTGTGTTTGGAGGAAGAAAAATGCTGCCTATGACCCCCAAAACACCGTCCCCACCGTCAAGCATGGGGGTGGAAACATTTTGCTTTGGAGGTGTTTTTCTGCTAAGGGCACAGGACAACTTAATCGCATTAACGGGAAAATGGACGGAGCCATGTATCGTGAAATCCTGAACGACAACCTCCTTCCCTCTGCCAGGAAACTGAAAATGGGTCGTGGATGGGTGTTCCAGCACGACAATGACCCAAAACATACAGCAAAGGCAACAAAGGAGTAGCTCAAGAAGAAGCACATTAAGTTCATGGAGTGGCCTAGTCAGTCTCCGGACCTTAATCCAATAGAAAACCTATGGAGGGAGCTCAAGCTCAGAGTTGCACAGAGACAGCCTCGAAACCTTAGGGATTTAAAGATGATCTGCAAAGAGGAGTGGACCAACATTCCTCCTAAACTGTGTGCAAACTTGGTCATCAATTACAAGAAACGTTTGACCTCTGTGCTTGCAAACAAGGGTTTTTTCACTAAGTATTAAGTCTTCTATTGTTAGAGGGTTCAAAAACGTATTTCACTCAATGAAATGCAAATCAGTTGCTATCTTTTATTTAAGGTTATTTTTTCGATTTTCCTTTTGATGTGCTATCTGCCACTGTTAAAATAAACCTACCATTGAAATGATACTGTTCTGAGACTTTTCATTTCTTTGTCATTGGACAAACTTACAAAATCAGTGAGGGGTCAAATAATTATTTCCTCCACTGTAATTGGAGTCATTATAGCAGAGCCAGAAGGGGAGCCGGCTTGGGCTTGAAAAGACAGCAGAGAAGACAGACTCCGCTATGATTCCTGAGCAAAGCCAGACTGATTGCTCAGTCGGGAATTTTATCAGGAATGATTAGAAGCAGGCTGAGCAGTAAAGAATTAAAGGGGCACTATGGCAAAACATTTTAAAATTTAAAATATGTGCAAACATATCCAAATAAGAAGTACGTTTTTTTTCCAGAGTAAAATAAGCTATAAATTACTTTTCTCCTGTGTTGCTGTCACTTTCAGTAGGTAGTAGAAATCTGACAGAAGTGACAGGTTTAGGGTAGTCCATCTTTTCATAGGGGATTCTCAGGAATTTATTTTCAAAAGCACTTAATAAATGGCAGTTGCTTTGTCCAACTGCCAAAAAACTGTGTAGCGAGCAGGGAAGCTGGCCAGCATCATTGTTTAAATCCTTTTTAGGGAATATCTTTATAATGAATTAAAGCCTTCTTGAGAATCCCCTATGAAGAGATGGACTAGTCCAAACCCTGTCACTTCTGTCAGATTTCTACTACCTACTGTAATTGACAGCAACATAGGAGAAAAGTAATTTATGGCTCATTTTACTCTGGAAAAGTGTACTTTTATTTGTCTGTTTGCACATATTTTAAATTTCCAATTTTTCGTCGTAGTGCCCCTTTAAATAAAGAGCAAGGTAGGTGTTTTCTCTGTTTTTCTACTTATATGTATGGTAAAATACATGAGGATGCTTCGTCTCTGGTTCTCTTTAAGTAGCTTTCCACTAAATAACAAAGTGCTGTGTTTAACTGTTTGAATTTTGTGGTAGTAGATTTTATGCTGTAGATAATCTTTCAGAACAAAGAGGAAATGCTGAATTTTGTAGCACTTTAAATCCGCATGGAAGTCAGAATTATTGACCTCTCATTGACATCTCTGATTTTAGCACCAGCACATAAGCCCGGCACACATGCTAGATTATCCCTGGCTGAGACAATCGTTTTGGGCCACTTCAGCTAAGTGTCTAGTTTGTGTACAGCTGCCCATTATGTTGTTTACTGATTCTCTGTGATAGGACACTAAACTACAAAGAAGGGCAGTGTGCTGTTTTGTCCATGCTTGGTCGCTGCCCATCATTGCTCTACCCCTTTCCATAGAACAGTATGTCCTACTCATCTATAGCTTAAAAGTGTCTGTTCAGCACTCATTGCGCAGAAATATCGCCCTGGTGAGCGTTAAGGTCAGCAGTAATTGAACGTATGTGTGGCTTAATCTATTGACTGGCAGCAAACTATGACACTCAACTTTCTCGATTCATCACACTGCTGCTTGTTTTTTTTAAATTTTTTTGTAATTACCTTTGCATTTAAATATAATACATTCTTATGTTTGATACCTCCAGACTCCTCGAACAGAAAAGATGCTTCCTGACCAAGATTGGTCCAGTGTGTACCCCGCTGCGGCTTCCTTCAAGCCCTCTGCTGTGCCGCTTCCTATAAGAATGGGTTATCCTTTGAGGAGAAGCGTGCCTCCTGATAAGTATGGTAACCTGGAACTGCTAAAGGTAAAGTGTGTTTCTGTTCGCTTGTCAAATGAAGCTGACCTATCTTGCTGTAATGCTGCAGCCTGAAATTTAGGGCTCTTTCATACGGACAGCTGAGGGTGGTGAATTCACTGCCTGCTAGCTGCTCTCTTGCATGACGGCGCTGACTGATGACAGGGCTGACTGATTTGACAGGTGGGGGGGCGACTGAAGTCACAAATGGCGTGGGGACACGTAGCAACTGTTCAAAAGACGAAACTGCATTGAGCGCCGATTGGCCAGGGTTTAACCACTTGAGGACCGCAGTGTTAAACCCCCCCTAAAGACCAGGCCATTTTTCTGTTAATAGGCCACTGCAGCTTCAAGGCCTCGCTGCAGGGCTGCACAACTCAGCACACAAGTGATTTCCCCCCCCCCCCCCTTTTCTCCCCACCAACAGAGCTCTCTGTTGGTGAGGTCTGATTGCTCCCCCAGTGTTTATATTTTTATAAATATTTATGTTTATTTTTGTAATAAGGTTTACAATCCCCCCCCAACCAGCCAATCACAGCGATCGGTGTCACACTGCTGTCCCCAGTACAGCGCTGCCTTAGATCGCAGCGCTGTACAGCCCAATTAGACGGCGGTTTCGTGGGAGACTGAAGGCGGAGCTCCGCCTTCCGAACAGAGTGCTAGTCCCATAGAAGGCCGCTGTCCTGGGGATGCCGCCGCATTCACGCCAATTGGCGTGGAGCGGTCAGCTAGTAGTTAAATACCCTGGCCTTTGCGCCAATGCCGTAGTTATGCCCCCTGCCGCAGCTATAATAAACTTTGAGAAGTGTGCACGCTTTTCCTAGAGCGCAGAGCTGCAAGTGGGGAACGTCATCCTTGCCGTTCACGGAGGTCTCCCGGGACAGTGTTCAGAGAGGCCTGCGCTAGCCCCTGGGACTGACGAGTATAACGGGTATATTCGCGTGGCTAACATTTCTGTAGTTCAAAATGCAAACATGTTATTGACAAAAGTCCTGGTTACTTTAGCAGTGAAGTGATAGGAGTCCAGCAGGCTGGAGTCTCTAAATTGAAGATGATTATTGTTAATAAAGCATCATGACGTCAGTTCCACAATTCAAGCCCCCTCTCAATGCGTTTTCATGAACGTGTATTAGAAACATCTCTTGTTCACTCTGCTTGGGGTTTCTTTTCTGCACAAGCACTTTCATGTCTTGTATGATGATGTGGCCTGGTTTATGGGCATCATTGCTTACCATAATTAGCTGGAATTCAATGCCTTCAGCATGCTGCTGTACCTTTTATATGGAACCTGAGGCAAGATTCATATGGAGGCCAACATATACAGGTATTTCCTTTTAAACAATACCAGTTGCCTGGCAGTCCTGCTGATCTTCCTGGCTGCAGTAGTACCTGAATCACACACCTGAAACCAGCATGCAGCTAACCTAGTCAGACTTTTACTCAGAACACCTGATCTGCTGCATGCTTGCTTAGTCTATGGCTAAAAGTATTAGAGGCAGAGGATCAGCAGGACAGCCAGGCAATCTGCATTTTTTTTTAAAGAGAAATAAATGTCAGCCTACATATTCTTCTCACCTCCTTTTAACATCTAGACTGTTAAAATCGGAAAATTGCTGTCATATGCAAAAACATTGTATTTTTAGAAGCAGGTTGGTAATGGCAGCTTATAGAAACTTTGTTAAGGTCCATTTTATTTGGTAGCTGATTAATTAGGCTGACACCCCCTACGCATTGGTGTCACTAATGCGACTCCCCAGTTAAAAAAAACAACAAAAAACCTCACTGTTTGCTATGGGCAAAAAGCATTCATATTTTCTACACATGAGGTCGTAGGTAAGGGATGGTACACATGAGCCGCCAGTATTTACTCCCAACTCTCAAACAATCCAATCAAAATGTTCCATTAAAGTGGACCTAGACTCTTGCACGGGACAGAAAGAAAACCTAGAGAAATGCGCCCTGTATGTATTTAGAGAGTTTAGCCTGTCCACTGTAATTTGATCTCTCAGCTGTCAGCTCAGGCATCTCCTCTGCCACTGCAGAGTAGCTAATTTGTCAACACAGGAAGTTAACCGTATGACTGCTTCCATGAAAGCAGGATGTAGACTGCAGATTTATTGCAGGATTTGTATCAGCTGTAACAGAGAAACTTTAGTCATTATGCTGTTGCGTATCTTTTAAACAGAGAGGAAGTTCTGAGTTCAGGTCTGCTTTATCCGAAATTGAATGCTCCCGCAGACTGATCAGAAATGCCCAATAAACAATTGTTTTCATTGCTTGCTAAGCGATCAGAAATCTTGATCAATCTAATGGTGCCCATACATGGTACAATTTTTTTTTCATCCAATCTTACCATTTCTATGTAGTGTAAGGGTAAATTAAGTGAATATACTGAAAGGATAATTTAGGCAGTTCCCTTATATTACATAGAAATGGTAAGACTGGATGAACATTTTTTTTTAACATGTATGGGCACCGTTACACGCAGGGCTGTGGAGTCGGTCCAAAAATCCTCCGACTCCTCAGTTTAGGATTCCACCAACTCAGACTCCTCGACTCCGACTCCTCTAATTTGTATATTACAATTTTGTTGATTGAAAGTATGTAACGTGAAATTCGTCTCTTAACTGCCAACGCTTAGGAATTTTACAAGACAACTGAAGTGAGAAGAATATGTAGACTACTATATTTATTCCCTTTAGACTAAAACTAGTCCATGGTAAGAGTACTTGTAAAAGGTACAAACCGGAACAAAGAACATCTATCAGGCCCTAGGCAATGTAACTGTGGGTACATGTAAGAGTGATGTGCAGGTACTCTGCAGGGGAATGAGGAGATTCTTCCTCTATTACACGTTCTTCATGCACAATCTGAACCAGGTTTATGGGTGATAGACAACACCTCTGTGTTCAATGTGCACATTCTCAGTGGATTCCCTGCAGCTCTGTGGGGAGTGCATATGTAGAGTATAGCACTACTGTGTAACAAAGTAAACCTGAGACAGATGAAATGAAAGTTTTATACATACCTGGGGCTTCCTCCAGCCCCCTTCAGGCTAATCAGTCCCTCGCTGTCCTCCTCCGCCACCTGGATCTTCTGCTATAAGTCCAGGTACTTGAGCCAGTCTGGTGTAGTGGGCATGCACACACTCCGCCGCCAGGAGCATACTACACCTGCGCAGCACTATTGTGCAGGTGCAGAACGCTCCTGGCTTTGGAAACGGCACGTAGCCAGACTGCTCTGACTGGCTGAATTACCTGGACTCATAGCAGAAGATCCAGGTGGCGGAGGAGGACAGCGAGGGACCGAATGGCCTAAAGGGGGCTGGAGGAAGCCCCAGGTATGTATAAAGCTTTTCTTTTAATTTGCCTCAGGTACCCTTTAATTCATAGTCACCAAACCAAATTTTAACAACATATCAAATTATTTGATTTCATGAGCAAAGAGATATACATTTGCATAAACCAGCATCAGGGCCCTTTTCCACTAGAGCGATTGTGATTGCTGAATCGCAAAATCGCAAATCGCTAGTTATTTTTAAATCGCTAGAGTTGTTACTTTATCATAGAAATCACGAGAAGTATTTTTCACTACAGTGATTCGATTTGGAAATCGCAAATCGCAATCGCTTGCTGGAGCAATTTTTACAATGATAATGCAATGCAAATGAAAATCACAAATCGCAATCACATAACAGAATTAATGAAAAATCGCAATCGCTGGCGTTTGTGATTTGTGATTGCGATTGCTAGTGGAAAAGGGCCCTCAATGCAGAATTATTTCCATCTCATTGACCATCTCTATTAGTGACACGGCTACACATCAGGCTTTATACTTACAGCATGATGTTATTTCGTATATATAAGAGATTCCTGTGTACACATCATATATACTGTACAGTCACAATCAGATATGTATATCTGACTTTAAAAATACGGGACTGCTTTATTGAAGCAGCACAAGTAACTAATTTTGATTGGTTTATTTCATTTTTGTGGACTGAACACAGCTATTACTGTATATATACTTTGTTTTTAATGACTATTATCTGAGAAATAGAACATTTTATCATATTTTTTATTTTAATTAGTTACAAATTAGGAGTCGGTGCATTTTTTCCCGACTCCAGGCACCCAAAATTACTCCGACTCCACGACTCCGACTCCACAGCCCTGGTTACATGTATTGTAGCATATACTTGCATGGGTCAAATGGATGCTTGAAAAAGCCATTGTACATGCGTATATAATGTTTTAAACAATAACTGATCACATCATCAATCGGAATGATCACAGAAAGAGTTGCCTGTGTTCTCCTAGGTTTTCTTTCTCACTAGAAGAACTATAATAGGCTTGTGGAAGACCAGTGCCCATTAATCCTGTCCCCAGTATCACATGACTAGAGATGACGATTGGCAATGAGAGCAGCACTGACAGGTATATGGAGGATGCCATATTTATTACCTTTTAAACAGTACCCATTTCCTGGCAACCCTGCTGGTCTATTTGGCTGTAGCAGTGTGTGATTCACACACCAGAAACAAGCATGCAGCTAATCTCGTCAGATCTGACAATATGAGAAATGCATGATCTGCAAATGCTTGTTCAGGGTCTGATGCTGGATTTACACGTTTGGCTGGATGGTGTAATGGTTAAGGGCTCTGCCTCTGACACAGGAGACCTGGGTTCAAATCTCAGCTCTTCCTGTTCAGTAAGCCAGTAATTCAGTAAGGAGCTCTTTGGGCAAGACTCCCTAACACTGCTACTGCCTATAGAGTGCGCTCTAGTGGCTGCCTCGCAAGTGCTTTGAGTCCGACAGGAGAAAAGCGCTATACAAAAAAATTTATTATTATTATGTTGTAAGAATCGTTCCGATAGATGCCTTCGTTGATAAAACTCACACATGTCCGATGTTTCCGCTCGATTCATTTCTTATAGAAGTCAATGGAAAAAAGATAAGAAAAACGAGTGGAAGATAAGAGAATCGAGTAGAAAATCGCATGGGTAATAAATTGCGCGCCGATTCAAACGCAAAAAAGTATCATGTAAACCCAGCACAAGGCTAATGCCGGGCATACACGGCTGCGATTATGCGCCGGATCGAGATGCTTGCTCGATGCTGGCGCATCCCGCTCGTCCGTACGGATCGATCCCCGCTAGTCCCTGCGGGCGGTTGCTAATCAACCGCTCCTTTCTTCTATTGTTCTCCCCGCCGGTATTGAGCACACTATCGATCCGGCGGGGTATCAGACATGTCGGATATTATCAATCGAGCCATTAGGCTTGATTGATAATCCTCCCGGCAACCGTGTATGCCCAGCATTAAAGTATAATGCCTAGTACACACCCTACAATTTCCTGTTCAATTTTCTGTTAGATTTTTTTCTGTAAAGTACTGGTAGAGACTGGTCATTATCTCTGGTGCATTGTCTTCTGGTTATCTCCTGCTGAGTAGAACAATGCCTAATTGCTAGACAGATAGATGGTTAGATAGCTAATTTCCAACATGTTGGAAATTATCTATCTGGCAGGTAAATCTAAAAACAGAAAATTGTATGGTGTGTACCCAGCATTATGCTGGGCATACACTGTGCAATTGTGCGCCGGAATAGAACTGCTGGCTCGATGCCGGCGCGCCCCCGCTTGTCCGCGTGGGCACGTGGACCGATTCCCGCTCGTCCCCACGCTTCCTTATCTCCGCTTCGTTTCTTTCATTGTCCGCCTGCGGGGATCAAGCGCGGTATTGATCCGGCGCGGTGATCAGACACATCGGATATTATCGATCGAGCCATCAGCGGCTCGATTGATAATAAAAAACGAGCTGTGTATGCCCAGCATTAGAGACAGAGGATCAATATGATAGCCAGGTAACTGGTATTGCTTAATAGGAAAAAAAATATGGCAGCCTCCATATCCCTCTCACTACAGTTGTAATGAGAAAGAACAAGAAAATCACTAGAGAGAGGCTGAACCTGGGGATTTGTAATACATCTGTAGCCTGCAATGTGTGCATTTTCCTGTTTCATGCTTCAGGGTGTCCCAAACAAGAAATTGTAATAATTTAAAGTGACCCTGAGGGGGAAAAACATGCCAATATGGGTACTTCCCTCGGGAGAGGAAACCCGCTGGATCCTTCAGAGGCTCCCCCTTTTACCCTCCTCGCTGTTCCAGGACCCCCGCAAGCCCGTCAGCAACAGAGCTCACCCGCCATGCGCAGGCACAGAGAGCATACGCAAGGCACAGAGAGCATACGCAAGGCACAGAGAGCATACGCACTAGGACAGAGCCAAGTGGGCTTGGCTTTTTCTGCGGAGCGCGAGCATTGGCTTCATGCTATTGCACATGGGTGAGCTCTGTGGAACGGAGGGGGACAGGAGAAGCCTCGAAGATCCAGAGACTTCCCTCTCCCGAGGTAAGCCTCTACTTTTTTTTTTTACTTTAAATAATCTAAGATTTATTTTTTTTCCCTATCTGATGCTTTTCAGATTCCGAACTTCCTGCACTTGACCCCACCGGCTATCAAGAAGCACTGTGCTGTGCTGAAAGGTATGATATGAACTCAGACACATCCTCAATTCATGTAGGGCTTTCCTTCGGGGGGGGGGGGGGGGGAGGGGGTTAGAGGGGGGTGATCTTTAAAGAGAAACTGTAAGAACCCCCCCATCCCCCTGGAGGATAGTTACCTCGGGAGGGGGAAGCCTCTGGATCCTAATGAGGCTTTCCCCATCCTCCTAAGCCTCAGCAATCCAGCGCTGGCTCCCCCGATACCACATTATACAAGGATGTCGGCTGCTTCGTCTGCAATACTTACCTTTCCCAGGTCCAGCGCAGACGCAGTAGCGTTTTCTGGTCAGGTGAAAATAGCCAAGCCCGATTGGGACCACTCTATTGAGCAGGCGCGAATGGCCTACACTTGCACAGTAGAGCGGATCCAATCTGACTCTATTTCCGCCTGAGTCCAATTGGAAAGCCGCTTTTGCGCCTGCACTGGATCGCGGTAGGTAAATATTTACCACCCCGGAGTTCGGGGGAACCAGCACTGGGTCGCCCAGGCTTAGAATGGGGAAGCTTCATTAGGATCCAGAGGATTCCCCCGCTCCAGAGGTAAGTATCCCCCGGGGGGGGGGGGTTTCTTACAAAACCATGAGAGAATGCCGGCTGTAGCGGGCTGGGGCCATGCAGCTTTGCTGTAAATGCTGCAGGTAAGGGCAGATATGATGATTTTCTGTCTCTGCAGAGTTCTGCACAGAGTGGCCAGCTGCACTTACTGATGACGAGCAATGCTGGCAACACTTCCCTTTACAGCTCCAGTCTGTGGATTATGTGTTCGCCGGGCCCTCTGTTCGTAACCCAAAAGCCAGGGTAGTGACACTGCAGGTGAGTAAAGGAATCCCGCTTCTGACCTCTTTACATAATCATATCAACCAATGTTTTCACATTTTTCATTGATGCCAGAGGGGGCTTTACAGGGAAATTTATAAGGGCTTCACTCCACCCACTCTGGCGCACCCGGCGTCCCCAGACTAAGCTCAGTTAAAGTGGAGTTGAACTTTTGCAAAGGACAGAAGGAAGTTGGAGAGAAACGGACCTTGATGTATTTAATGTTTAGTCAGTCTAATTCCCTCTCGTCTGTGACAAATCACAAGTGTAATTTGATCTCTGAGCTACGTCAGCTAGTTGCCTACTCAGAGCGGCTAATCTGTAAACACATAAGGGCTGTGGAGTCGGTACAAAAATCCTCAGTTTATGAAACCACTGACTCCGACTCCAGGTACCCAAAATTGCTTCGACTACTCGACTCCATAGCCCTGCATAGGAAGTTAACCCTATGTCTGATTCCCTGAAAGCAGGAAGAAGACACACTGCAGATTTATCACAGAATTTGTATCAACTGTAACAAAGAAATGTTTTCCTTAAAAGGTTATTATGCTGTTACTCATCTCTTAGAGCATTGAGGAAGTTCTGCGTTCAGGTTTGTTTTTAAGAACCCTACAAATCATCATCTCTTACCCATCTGCAGAGTTCCTCAGGGAGAGGGCTATCGCAAAACTGCTGACCTGCACAAATTGTACTGCTTCTCTTTGTAACTCCTTGTTCTCTGGATGCTGCCCTGTGCCAAAGCTATATCTCTCCACCATAAAGAAGAATGAATCGCTGGCTGGCCATGATCCCTCTCATCACTCTTGTCTCCCACTTAAAGGGAACCTTAACTGAGAGGGATATGGATGTTTCCTTTTAAACAATACCAGTTGCCTGGCAATCCGGCTGATCTCTTCAGCTGCAGTAGAGGCTGAATCACAGACCTGAAACAAGCATGCAGCTATTCCAGTCTGACTTCAGTCAGAGCACCTGATCTGCATGCTTGTTGAGGGGCTGTGGCTAAAAGTATTTGAGAACCAGGATCAGCAGAATAGTCAGGCAACTGGTATTATTTTAAAAGGAAAAATCCATACCCTTCTCAGTTTAGGTTCCCATTAATGGGAACTGAGCACCACTTGAAAAAGTGTGTGGGGGTTGGTGGGAGCCCCATTACATGCCTATGGGGTGCTGCTTCTCCGGTCACCCTGTGGCCATCTTTGCTTCACATCGGCTGCAGTTTGGATCTCCTGACAGTGTTGCAAGCGCGCGCTCACACGCGAGTACACTCTTTGCTCACAACACTGCTGGGAGATACAAACTGCGGCCTGTGTAAATTGAAGATGGCCAGGGGGTGACCAAAGGAACAGCACCCTGTTGGTAAATAATGGCGCTCCCCTCAACCCTCACCCCCAAAGGCAGTGTCAGTTTACAACCTCCCTTATATGGAGGTCAATTTTAATGTAATCGGTGCTCGGTTTCCTTTAAGACATTACTATGCCAATCCCATAATGCCTCCCTCCCACTGTAGCCACACCTGCTGTTTGAGAGAGTGGATGGAAGGAGGCCAGTGGCCACACCTCAGTAGATGGGTTATTGCAAAAGTGTATTGTGTGCAACGGCCGTAGAAGTGAGTGAGATGTTGGGCTTCTCCAATGATATGGAGGCTCCTCCTTCTTTTCCTCCTCCTGAAGATATTACAATCCCAGCATGAAGCCAGAGGGTGGCCTCATTGCTGTAGCCTCAAGGGAATCTAGTGGTAAGTAGATGTGGATTTGTTTTACGATGATTTAAAATTACATTGAAATCAAGAAGTTAAATCTCTTGATCTCAAGCAGATGCAACCCAGCTACACAAAAGCATGTACTGTAGTTCCATCTTACACAGTCTCTGCACCTCACAATAATAAATGTCCCTCAGACCCTTCTCAAGATCAAGTCAAAAAGGACACCGCGCAAAAGACGGAATCCAAATTACCAAAAAACAGCACAACTCATCTACCAGCAATAGCTGAAAGCCGAAATGTGTCACCAACACTGTATGGTGCATTGAAGGGGGTATAGTAGTTAACACCGCTGGGAAACTTGCCACAGCAGGGTGAGCAGTTTTTCAGCTTAAATCTACTGCCCAAATTTCCCAGCGCCCTTTTTTACATGTATGCAACAAGATACCCGCATCATCTCCTGAAAGCTCCAGTGACCTTGTTACTTCAGGCTTTCCTCTTGGGCTCTTATGTTTTGTGGAGAGACATTCGTCTTATTGGTTGATGCCTGGCTATGATGCAGCATGGTGAGGGCTTGCAAGGAGGAGCCAGATGGTCCCCATGGAGGGGGAAGTCTCAAGGCTCCCCTAGGAGAGTATGAAAGGAGGTGAGGGACAGGTGGTGGTAAATGTATTCTTCACTGGAATTTTGTGCTTTAAAGCAGAACTGAAAGGTGTCTTCAAAAAAATGATTTTCCCTTACCTGGGGCTTCTGTCAGCCCCTTGCAATAACCAATCCACCCCCCCCCCCCCCCCATCCAGCGCCGTCTCTCAGCGATTCTCGGGTCCCCCGCTGCGGCTCACTTTTGCTTTGTCAGTCTTTGAAGTCAACCCTGGCCATGCGCATTCTCGCTCTCGTTTCCCTCGCCGAGAGTGTCCTGCGCAGGTGCAGTAGGAGAAAACCTTGTACTGCGCCTGCGCAGGACGTTCTCTGCAAGGGGAACGAGAGCGAGAATGCGCATGGCCAGGGTCGACTTCAAAGACTGCCAAAGTGAAAGTGAGCAAGCAGCGGGGCACCCGAGAATCGTTCAGAGACGGCGCGGGGCAGAGATGATGCAGGGGGCTGGCAGAAGCCCCAGCTAAGTGAAAATCTTTTTTTTTTTTTTTTTTATTTTTTTTTATTTTAAGAAACGGCTGTAGAGTAGGTACAGAAATCATCCGACTTCAACTCGGACTCCTCATTTTATGAAACCTCCAACTCCAGGTATCCAAAATAGCTTCGGCTCCTCGACTCCGACTCCTTAGTCCAGGGGTCTCAAACTCTCGGCCCGTGTGCCATTTGCGGCCCTCCATACAATATTTTGTGGCCCGCGCCGGCAAAAGCTTCCTTATAGTTTGCTTCAGTGCTCCCAAGTAATCTGCCGCATCCCCGCCGCTAAACGAGGACTGCAGAGCCCCCAAATCACCCGGGGGGCAATCCGCCGGCATTTCCTGGAAGGGGCAGAGCTTTCAGCTTCAGCTCTGCCCCTCCTGACGTCAATTGCCGCCTCTGCCCGCCCCTCTCTGTGAAGGAAGAGTGAGAGGGTCGGGCAGAGGCGGCGATGCGCCACGATTGACGTCAGGAGGGGCAGAGCTGAAGCTGAAAGCTCTGCCCCTTCCAGGAAATGCCGGCGGATTGCCCCCCGGGCGATTTGGGGGCTCTGCAGCCCTCGTTTTGCGGCTGGGACACGGCGGATTACTTGTAATGGGAGCACTGAAGCGAACTATAAGGTAAAATAGGCAAAATAGTTTGCTTCAGTGTGAATTTGATTTTGAAATGAAAATCAATGCAAGGGTTGGGGGAGGGGGGGCGGGCGGGAGCTGCTGATTGATTCCCTCATGCGGCCCAGCCTCATCCTGACTTTGCCTCCTGTGGCCCCCAGGTAAATTGAGTTTGAGACCCCTGCCTTAGTCTAATACTTACCAGGGCTGTGGATTTGGTACAAAACTCATCTGACTCCAACTCCTCAGTTTATGAAACCTCCGACTCCAGGTACCCAAAATTGCTCTGACTCCTTGACTCCAACTCCACAGCCCTGTTAAGAAACCTTTCAGTTCCGCTTTAAAATCACCTTTGTAGCCCAATCTTTAGGGTGCATACACACATCCATTTTTGATTGGCCAATTTAACCACTTCCATGTAGTATGAGAGTTTAAGAATTTACCTACCTGATCTGTTCATAGTATTCAAAGTCTGTTAGCCTTAATACTACATCCAGGTGGTAAAATTTGCAAATAAAAATTGTATGTGTGTACACACCCTATGGGTTGCTGCCATCGCAGATTATCACCCAGATCTTTTTAATAGCATGTGCACAAGTTACTGATGTTGGATGTTTTTCTTTCTTGGACCTTATTGAAGAGGATTTCCCACCCGCAACTAGTGCTATGTTCTTTTTACTACTTATTGTTCTGGATAATTTTATCATTAATATTTTTATTCTAGGTGAAACTGTCCAGTTTGAATCTGGATAAACATGCCCGGAGGAAGCTGCTGAAACTTGCAGGGTCTCGGTACAACGCAGAGAGTGACATTCTGACAATTCCGACTGACAGGTGACTGAAGTATATATTCCGATTGCTATATGCGTGGCTCGGTGGGCGGAGTATAATGCCTTCTCTCTGTTATTCAGGTGTCCTCTGAGGAGACAGAATGAGGATTACGCCATGTACCTTCTCACCGTCCTCTACCACGAGTCCTGGGTACGTGCTGAATTATCAATGTTTTTATTTGCAGAGCACTTGCAATTTAATGTAACGCCCCCCCCCCTCCCCCGATCATCTCCAGGACAGCACCCTGAGAGAGATTCCGACCCCAAATCCTGGGCAGGATCTACACAATTAAAAATGTGTATAATTGATTAGCAGCAGGCAGTATAAATCACAGTAACCAGATCTCATTTTATTTAGTATTTATATAGTGCCAACATCTTCCGCATGGATTTATAGAGTGTATTTTCTTGTCACTTAACTGTACATCAAGGGGTCTCAGAATCTAACCCCTACCATAGACATATGTCTATATCATGTAGTGTATGTATTGTAGTTTAGGGCCAAGTTAAGGGGAAGCCAATTAACTTATCTGTATGTTTTTGGGGTGTGAGAGGAACCCGGAGTGCCTGGAGGAAACCCACGCACGCAGACACACGGAGAACATAAAACCTTTGTACAGATAGTGCCCTGGCTGGGATTCAAATCGGGGACTCAGGGAGTGCTGCAAGACGAGAGTGCTAACTACTACAATCTGTCAATCCCCCGCCAAAAGGGTATTTGGAAGTCTACGGGAGCCGTGTCCTCCCGAAGCTGTGCGTCTCCATACTGCACAGGCGTGAGCATGCAAGAGAGCGTGCGTGCGCAGGCGCAGTACAGGGCCGCTCTTCTTCAGGAGCACTCGGGCTCCCTGAAGACTTCTGAAGCCTCCTTTGGCCGGGTAAAGCAGTATTTGACTAAATTAGTAACTACCGGGCGAGCCAGCACCGGAACGACGGGACCAGGAGAGGAGCGGGAAGACTCTATAGGACCCAGAGCCTTCCCTCTCCTTGGGCAAGTATCTGTCTCATTTTTTTAAATGCGGTTCCCATTCACTTTAAGTCAGTGTTTGCTTATTGCAAAATCTTTCCTCTCCCTAATTTACATTGACATTTACCACGTGGTGACATTTTTACTGCTGGCAGGTGATGACAGTGGAAGGAGATGCTGCTTGCTTTTTTTGCAGTTTGAAACAGCTGTCATTTCCCACAATGCAACAAGGCTCCCACGGTGTGATGTCAGGACCTCAGAGCTGTGAGGTGTTTCGCCATAAAACCAGCCATACAGAGCCCCCTGGTAATCCGTTTGAGAAAAGGAATAGATTTCACATGGGAAAGGGGGTATCAGCAACTTATTAGGAAAAAGTTCAGTTCTTGGTTACGGTTTCTCTTTAAGCATCATCAATTTCATTTTAAGGGGGGGGAGGGTAGCTTAGAAAGTTTGTAAATAATTCTATCAGGATTTCCCCAATGTCTCCGCTGCCACCTTGTCCAGACTAATGGCACCTGTAATTGGCAGCTGCCAGCTTTCGAATGTGGTGTCAAACTTGTTACATTGCAAAGTGTAATGGGAGTTGCTTGGTTCCTTATGAGCCAAAGCTCAGTCACTCCACACAGAAGATTATGACTGGTAGTATTCAACAACCTGAAAAATGTACCTGCACCCAGCCTGCAGTATATGCAAATGCTTGTCTGTTGGCCGCGCACTCAGCGGGGTATTCACCAAATAGCAATAACATTGCCGTGAGCAGGGAGCATACAGCAATGTTACTGTTGCATAAGGGCTCTTCCTCTGACAAGGAGACCAGGGTTGGAATCTCGGCTTTTTATTTTCAAGGAGTAAGGAGTCCTTGGGCAAGACTCTCTAACACTAATTCCTACTCAGCGCTCCCTTGTGGCTGCAGCTGTGACGCTTTGAGTCCACCAGGAGAAAAGCGCATTATATACAGTATAGTCTTTGTCCTGACATGGGTGTACCGGGCTGCCAGTGAATTATGTGTTACCTGTGTAATGCGGGTTGGACTAATTGCACAACACGTGTTATGTAACTGGTGTAAGAAAATGTAAAATTGGCATGCGGTGCCTGAGCAGTGCAGTTTTACTGCTATTTAGTGACTATGCCGTACTATTCTGCTTCCTAGATGCCACCATTTGAATTACCAGTAGGAGGTAGTGGGTAGTAGTAGGTAACTGTAACTGTGATCAGGTGTTTAGATTAATTACTGATTTTTATAGAAAGATGGTTCATTTGTTCCTACAGTAATGTGTTACGGTCGATCAGGGAAGCTGACAAGTTTCATAGAGATGTTTTACTTACTTGCCTAAACTCCAGCTTTACCGAAAAAGCCTAGCAATGCAACAGTGGCTTCTACTGGCTGGTGGAAGCTACTGCACTTTATGGTGAAAATAGTACACCACTCTGCTGTACAGAGGCTAGTGCGAAGTAGAAGTGTTATTAAACTTTTCTGAAAGTGTTTAAAAGAAAAAGTTGCAATAACGGCCAAATATTGTTTGGGTACATATAAGCTTTTCCTTTAAAGGACAACCGAAGTGACATGTGACATCATGATGAGATTGACATGGGTATGTACACTGCCTGAAAAAGTTAAACATCAGGTATGCAAGTGACAATTTTTGCCCAGGTCAGACTATAGCATGACCCTCACTGATAAGTAATTGCAGCCATAAAACACTTTTCTTGCAGAAAATGGCTTCTGAGAGCAGGAAAGAGATAAAAAGGGTCAGTAATTCATAGATATGAGCTCTGGCATACTTCAGTGAAGGTGTCATTGAGCAGAGACAAACAGTAAAAACTTACAAACCAGATTTAAATCCTATACAATAAAACTGTCCCTGCGTCATCCACTTTCACTCTGTCCGTCCGTCCGTGGCTTTTTTATACTGCGCATGTGTGCAGTACAGATAGCCGGTGAGACGGGAGGTCGGGCCAGGGAGTAGGGCGGCCGTGCTCGGCGGCGGGCGCGCGCACTGACTGGCGGTGGTAATTTCACTACCTAAAGCCGGTTTTTAACTGGGCTTAGGTAGACTAGTGTAAAATTAAACTGTTGAATTTCTAAAAAGTCATTTTTAGGAGAATGGGATACAATTATTTTTCTCATCAGTTTATTTTCACCTCGGATGTCCTTTAAGGTGGCCATTAACGTTAGTTTTTACATCAGATGTGATCTTTTGACGCTGTGTTTACGATGGAAAGTAATCGGAAAGGTAGTTATCAAGTGTTCCCATAAACAGGTCAATTAGAGCATTTTCTCTCTTCCGATTCCATCATAAAAAAAATAACACTCGGATTGAGTAACTTTTCTGTTCCAATCAACCATAGAATCGTTTTACTTCAATTTTTGACACACATTGCCCAGTTTTCTGTACAATATGCAGGGCTGTGGAGTCAGTCCAAAAATACTCCGACTCCTCAGTTTAGGATTCCACCGACTCCGACTCCTCGACTCCGACTCCTCTAATTTGCATATTACAATTTTGTTGATTAAAAGTATGTAACATGAAATTTGTCTCTTAACTGCCAATGCTTAGGAATTTTACAAGACAACTGAAGTGAGAAGGATATGTAGACTACTATATTTATTCCCTTTAGACTAAAACTAGTCCTTGGTAAGAGTACTTGTAAAAGGTAAAGACCAGAACAAAGAACATCTATCAGGCCCTAGGCAATGTAAGTGTGGGTACATGTAAGAATGATGTGCAGGTACTCTGCAGGGGAATGAGGAGATTCTTCCTCTATTACACATTCTTCATGCACAATCTGAACATGGATCAGGCCCTAGGCAATGTAACTGTGGGTACATGTAAGAGTGATGTGCAGGTACTCTGCAGGGGAATGAGGAGATTGTAAAAGACAACACCTCTGTGTTCAATGTGCACAGCATTCTCAGTGGATTCCCTGCAGCTCTGTGGGGAGTGCATATGTAGAGTATAGTACTACTGTGTAACAAAGTAAACCTGAGACAGATGAAATTAAAGTTTTATACATACCTGGGGCTTCCTCCAGCCGCCTTCAGGATAATCAGTCCCTCGTTGTCCTCCTCCACCACCTGGATTTTCTGCTATTAGTCCAGGTACTTGAGCCAGTCGGGCGTAGTGCGCATGCACACACTCCGCCGTTAGGAGCATACTACACCTGTGCAGCACTATTGCGCAGGTGCAGAATGTTCCTGGCTGTGGGAGCGGCATGCGGCCGGACAGCGCTGACTGGCTGAATTACCAGGACTCATAGCAGAAGATTCGGGTGGTGGAGGACAGCGAGGGACTGATTAGCCTGAAGGGGGCTGGAGTAAGCCCCAGGTATGTATAAAACTTTACTTTTCATCCGTCTCAGGTACCCTTTAATTTGTAGTCACCAAACCAAATTTTAACATATCAAATTATTTGATGTCATCAGCAAAGGGAGTGCATACATTTGCATAAATCTGCATCAATGCAGAATTGTTTCCATCTCGTTGACCATCTCTATTAGTGACACGGCTACACATCAGGCTTTATTCTTACAGCATAGATGTTATTTAGTATATATAAGAGATTTCTGTGTACACATCATATATACAGTCACAATCAGATATGTATATCTGACCTTAAAAATACGGGGACTGCTTTATTGAAGCAGCACAAGTAACTAATTTTGATTGGTTTATTTCATTTTTGTGGACTAAGCACAGCTATTACTGTATATATACATTATTTTTAATGACTATTATCTGAAAAATAGAACATTTTATCATATTTTCTATTTTAATTACAGTTACAAATTCATTAGGAGTCGGAGTCGGTGCATTTTTTCCCGACTCCGACTCCAGGCACCCAAAATTGCACGACTCCGACTCCACAGCCCTGACAATATGAGCATAAAAATCGCATCAAAAGGTCATATCTGTTGAAATAATTGTACCGTTAATGGGCACCTTTAGTTTTTAAGTTGCTTACAATTTTCAGGCAAACGTGATATGTGACTTTTCAGCTTCCCCTTTCACTGTCCTACATAGTATTGCAAACGTTAATTCCCAGTCACTTTAAGTGTGCAGCCTTCCCACCTTAGCATTCCAGGCTTCTGTTGCTTATAGGACTCTTCTGAGACCCAGGTGGTACACAAACATGAATGAGAATTGGACTGTGAACTCAGAACCACACTCTTGCTTCTCCTTGGTGTAAGTGGAGGGGGTGAAAATTCCATTCCTCTGTAGTTGGTTGTTCCAGGTCTTCTCCATTGGTGACTTTTGCAGTCCTGCTCCCCTCCCTGTTGATGTTCCTTAAGGTACATACACATGTTGGATTGTTGGCGTGTGTACAAACGGTCGTTCAGCTAATCAGACTGGATTTGACTGATCCGCCGTTTGTACACACACCCGATTTGACGTCCAAACGACTGGTTGTTTGGAAAAATCTGACATGTGTACGCACCTTTAGACCTGCACACTTCTCTCTTTACACCTACTTTCCTCCTATGCCAATCTTTGTTCCTTTTCCAGCCTACAGTATCATTTGTCTGTAGATGACACCCAGATTTGTGCCCTCCCCCAACTTGTCTCAGTCCTGGTGAAACATTTTATGTTTCATGTCAACCATAGCTGAAACTTAACCTGGGTAAGAAAGAATGAACTAATAATCGTACCCTCCTATTTAAATGGCTGTCATTTTTTCTCTCCACTTTTTTCATCCAAAACCTCACCATTTCACTGCCCTTATCTAGCTTATTTTAAACCAACTCCTTTTGTAACTGACTCCAATTATCTTCCCCTCTGTGCTAAATTCACATCACTAGGTTACTGCAATCTCATTTCCCCCCTACATAGTACATAGTATATTTGTCACCTCATAGTCTGTAAGCTTTATTGGGCAGGTGCTCGTCATGTGCTGTGTCATAGTTTCTCTCATTCTCTGTTAGGGGAGGTAGGCGGGCACCACGTCTCCTTTTTGGGCATAAATTGGAGGAGCTGCGTTCGGTTTCCAGGTCAACGCTAAAGTTCTTTGGGAACTTTTATGGCGCGACTTAGATGGTTAAAAGCAAGGTGATTTATGAGACCTTTCAATAAGCTTTTTAAGGCATATTTATTTAAGCACATTAAAAAAGACTCCAAGTACACTTAGTATAAATCATTATAATAACCCTATGATCTGTGTTTGTGTGCTTGTTTTCTCTTGCTGCACTGAGGCCAGTGATTGGTCAGCAGACTGATGGGCTCGTCCTCGTTGCTGCTTTGAGGATTTGGCAGAGCCGGAGTTTAGTGTCTTCAGTGCCGCCTGGATCCAGAATTGTCAGCGCGCTACCTGATTCCAGGCCGTTCCCCGCACACAGCCCTCCTGCTGCTTTCATTACCTTTCAGAGGCTGATGAATTATTCAGCATCTCCTCACTGGATGAATTGCCTTTGATTGCCCTGCATATTTTATGAGGCGCTCTGACACTTGTGATTTTTCCATGATCCGGGCGAGCGGGTGTTGATTGGCAGGACGTGAGGGGAATCCCAGGGCGGGCAGGGGCTGCAGCATTGGAGAGGCTTTCTGTACTTCCATCTTTATTCCATTTAAGAAAAATGTCTGAATAGGTAAACAAAAACCTCCCTACTCCTTCCATATGATGAACATCGAAATTCATTTATTAAATCGCCACTAGAAAATTAGCAAAAAGTATGGCAGCATGCAAGCTGATGCGTCCTAGAGGTAGGAAACAAATTGCTGAAACAACGGGAAAGGACCTCTCCAAAACATCGATATAGGGATCGTACCAAAATGTGTTCCGAAAAAACATTTTCATCAGAAAAAAATGTGGTTTCCTCCCAAAACCCAAGATATGAATTGGCTATAGAGGGATAAAACCATCGAGGCACCACACTTTTGTAAGAAATATTCCCCATTGAACAAAAAATAATTGTACGATAAAACAAGATACTGCCTCTACAAAAAAAAAAATATTTTAAGTCCCGTTCATAGTCGCTATAGCAATTTAGGTGATATTGAAACGCCTCCAAGGTCACTCCATGTAATAGGCTAGAATATAAAGCCTGTATGTCCAATGTAGCACACATGAAGTTCTCATCCTGTTGTTGCAGTGCATGTTTAGTGTCCCTCAGATACACCAGAAGCCTAAGCGGACTAGGGGCTGTAAAAATCTATCCAACCACTCCCCAAGACATTAGAGCATATCCATAGCAGCCACTATGGGCAGACCTTGTACAGGACCCACCTCATGTACCTTGGGGAGATGGTGGAAAACAGAAACTCTTAGACCTGGAGATCGTTAGGAAATCAGCAACCTTGACATCTAGTACACCATGTGCTATCAATCTATCATACTCTTACTTGGACTTGGAAGTAGGGTCCACAAATCCCAGGGTGGGCAGTGGCTGCAGCCACAGAGAAGCTTTCCATACGTCCATCTTTATTCCATTTAAAAAAATGTCTGCTGTCTGGCTGCCATACTAATCTTTTGTCTTCAGAAATATCTAAAGCTGCCTTTGAGCAAATTGATAATGGTCCAATGTGACAATTCATGAAAGACTCTCAAACTGAACATCTATTGGGTAGTGAAAATGTAAGACCCATACACGCTGGGATTGGGATCTGATCCCTCTGAATACATTGGGCGGAGGCTGTGCAGACACGTTGCTTGCTTGCAAATAGGCAACGTGTTCTATTCGGGGGGGGGGTTCAGAGGGTGTGGAGCAGCCCAGGAGTGACATAACTTGGTGGGCGGGATAGGTGGAGAGAGCAATGTTCTCTCTCTAGGTGATCCTTTTACGTGTCCCTGGTCAAGTGGTTGAGTGGCTGCTGTACACACGATGGGTTTGTCAGAGGTAGTTGCTATTGTTCTCCTCGGCCGAGTTTCATCTGGCGTGTGTATGGAGTTTAAAGTGTAACGGAGGTGACATATGATAAACATGTATATACAGTGAAAAACATAAATATCCCCTTTTAGTGCCAGGCAGCGCTAAGGGGTGGATCGGGACTCCCTCCGACGCCATATCGTGAATGACGTCGGTGACGTCGTCATGATCGTTGCCATGGCGATGGGGGAAGCCAAACAGGAAATCCCGTTCTGAACAGGATTTCCTGTTTGCTCTGATCGCCGGAGGCGATCGGAAGGGGAGGGGTGATGCCGCTGCACAGCGGCTATCATGTAGCTAGCCTAAGGTGAGTGATTCTTCGCGTTTCTGGCCACAATAGCGCCATCTATGCTGCTATAGCATATATCATATACCATATAGAAGCATAGAGGGTGCTAATGTGTCTGGGAACGCGAAGAATCACTCGCATCCCCAGCCTGTCAGCTCCTGTCACCGAAACAGGAAGTGGCTGCCGGCGGGGCCAGGAGGATCGGAGGGAGACGGCGAGGGCACCGGACTGCTGCAGGGGGCTATTGGAAGCCCTAGGTGAGTAAAACTCATTTTTTTTGTTTGACTTAAGTGTCCCTTTAAAACCAAAGTCGAATTGTTTTCTATGGGTAAGTATGAAGTTTTCTGAATCAGAATGTTAGTTTATTGGTTAACTTGAAAAGAAAGAGTAAGCTTTCGGCTAATGAGCTGTCATCAGATTTTATTTTTGTAGACTGACAAGGTTTGGACACATAGCCTATACACACTTGAACATCAGATAATATATAAATATAATATAAGCATCATTAAGATGCATGGGTAAGCGACCATTCTTATACTGTATATACCCATCTTATCCTCTTGGTGTTTGACTGTTTATTATTGACAGAAAACTGAAGCCTGGGAGAATGAGATGGAGGAAAGTGACATGGACGAGTACATCTGGGAGGGCAGCAAGTCCCAGAAGACCATCCTAGAAACCCTAACCAAGCTACGTGTTGACCTCTCCTCCAGTGATGACATCCTGCAGTGTCCCGATGTCCAGGAATACAGAAGCGCTGTACTGAACCTGCGTAACGAGGGCGAGACTGAAGATAGCATCAACGCCTACAAGCAAAGTGTGAAGAAAGTGCTGGGCATTGTATAGCTGCTCCTTCATATCATCAGGCCATTCATGCCCACAGACTGGCAGTGCTGCGCTTTTAGGGCTTGCAAGGTTTGCAGGCTGACACCACTGTGCAGATCCCAAAAGTTGCCTGTTAAACTCCAGTTTCATTCTTTTGCACCATGGGTTGCTCAACACTCCCTGCTTCAACTTGAGCAGAGCCCTTGGCATCTCGGATGCTCACCAGACTTCACTTTTATCTACAAACCAGAGAGTAACTCTGCTGCCAAAACCAGTTTTGTCGTTTTTTTCTTTTCTTTTTGAAAGCAGTATAGGGCAGGGCAGAAATGCAAGCCAAAGAAGTTAGGACAACGATGTTATAGTACAGCTTTCAGTTTCTGACACACTGTGAGTTAGACCCTAGTTTGTGGTGTTTTGTTAACTGTAATACCCATGCCAATACATTATTTGCTTAACCCAGGTGCACATTGTAGATTTTCTTCAGCCCAAATGATCTTTATTATTTATTTTGGCCAGAAATCTAAAATGAGCACACCTCCCCTCTTAGTAATCAATTTAGACGTTCCTGCAGTGTGGCACCGCTAAAATGACTTCTCCCTCACCTCTACGTAGAGCAGTTCATTGATTGGCCAAGAGCCAAACCGTGTCTGTACAGTGATCGTTAAATAAACGCCCCAAAACATGTTTCTGAAGTAGCTACAGCTAAAAGAACTCTTGTCACAAATCTTGGTTCAACTTGTGTGTCAGGAAGTCAATGGTATAATATGGGTGGGGCCTAAGGGTGGTCTGAGTAAGTAGTGCCAAGTAATTGGTAAGACTAGGTGTTTATAATGGCCGAGTGGCAAGGGGCAGGCACATATACTCATGGGAACATTTAGGGATTGGATTCTCCATCTGCTGGAGGTCTGACTTAACACAAACAGAATGTCTGTCAGTCTGTAACTATTTTATTGTCACATGTTGGCTGTGTGCAATGGACTAAAAATAAAACCTACATTTTTGTTAATATTTTGTTTGAAGAGAGACAGTTCATTTCTTCTAAAGCAGTTAATTTGTTTGTGTGTTTCTTGTGACTTTCTCAATTTCCTGCCAATCTGCCATATTTTTCTTGGGATTTGTCATATGTACATGCACCCTCTAGTGGCTGACTGTATATCTGCAACTAAACACAGCATAAGAACGTCTAGAGAAACACTGGTATAAAGTTACTGGAAAGGTTAAGGTACTCATACATGCATTGACTTTCCCATTTGATTCCTGTCAGGTTCAATCACTGACCGAATCTGCCATAAATCTATTGCACAAGGATGTTTGATGGCTCAAATTTTTATAAATTTTGGCTTAAAATCGTTCAGAGTGGATAGAAAATTTACATCGTGGGTTGAGCAGGAGCGGCAGTTGATTGATTGGCAATAGTGCAATGCTGTGGTTCAGTTGATTTTCCAATAGATTTTCAGCAGAAAATGAATATGCCATGTGTGTGTCAGGAAGCGTTCATAATGCAATCAGACTCTGAACAGAGCGTGATTGATCGATTTGCTACATTGGAGGGATATTGATGTGTGTATGTCTACCTCCAATAATAATTGGCTTATTGCACCAGTGCTGTTCAAACTTACCCAAAATTCTTGTGTTTACTATTCAGTTAATCAAAGCAGAGACACTTCCCTGCCTCCCCGTTCTATTTAAGCACCATACACACACATACACACACACAAGGAAAGTTGCCATTGAGGGATCGTTAACTGATTCTTTGGGTGTCAGTACAGGGCTGACACTGTACAGACGCGTCACTGGCCTGCAGGCTAACAACTCATTCTATTGCTCTGTGTGTGGAGCGGGGGTAGATCGGTGCGCCAGTGACATCACGCGGCAGGCAAGGTGAGTGGAGAGAACAATGCTCTCGGCCTGTAATAGGACAACGCGATCCACCCGGTTGGTTGGTGGCTGAGTCATTGGTTGCCACTCTACACATACTCTATTGTCGGCTTAGCTTTGTTTCAACAATCGTTTGTAACGGGCTTTAGGCTGAATACTGCAGAGTCTTTTCCACGAAGCTGTTATAATTGGCATTCCACAGAGCACCTGTGGAGAGGTTTAAAAATAGCAGATGGGAGAAGGAACTCTTCAAAGCTGAGAGACCTGGAGCAGCTGGCCAGAAGGAAATGGTCCCAAATTTCAGTAGTGAGATGTAAAAGACTCATTGGGCCTGATGCACAAAACGGCACTAATACTGCAGTGCACAGACGGCATGGCAATACAGTATTACCTTTACTTCTGGTAGCAAGTACTGTGAGTTATGCTATTAGCACAAGTCCTGTGACCGTTGCTACAGTAATGAGCGTTACTAACGGTAATACTTAAAGGGAACCCAAACTGAGAGGGATATGGAGGTTTCCTTTTAAGCAATACCAGTTGCTCGTCAGTCCTGCTAATCTCTTAAATTGCAGTAGTGGCTAAATCACACACCTGAAACAAGCATGCAGCTAATCCAGTCTGACTTCAGTCAGAGCACCTGATCTGCATGCTTGTTCAGGGGCGGTAGCTGAAAGTAGAGACACAGGATCAGGAGAGTCGGGCAACTGGTATTATTTTAAGAGGAAGAATCCATATCCTTCTCAGTTTAGGTTCCCTTTAATGCTAGTTACTATAGCAACGGTCACGCAAATAGCGTAACTTGCAGTTCTTGGTGCCCTGAAGTAAAGGCAATATTGTTGTGCGCTGTATGTGCACTGCAGTATTACCACAAGTTAGTGCATCAAGCCCAAAGATTGGTGTGATTTGCCTTCTTAAAACAGAAGGTACTTGCGATAATTCAGTTTTAATTGAACATCTGTGGTTACCCACAATGCGCCACTACTGAATATGCAAATTATCTCTTTATGCCCCTGTAGCCAGGCTTGCAATCCAGAACTGCTGGTGTATAGCAAGCCTATAGCTTTAAGTTTTACAGAGCCACATCAACTCCACATGTAGACAGCCTGTTTCAGACTTTTGGTCCTCCTCTGTACACAGCAGGGATTGATATGGGGTAGAGGCTTGGACCAGTACAACAGAGTAACCATGCAGCTCGGGGTGACCCAAACCGCTAGGTAAGTATAGGGGACTAAAAGAGCCCGAAAAGCCCTCCTACTAAAAATACTAAAAGATGCTCACTTAAAGCTGAATTATAGCTAGTTATTTCTTTCAAAGTATGTGCTGGCAAGTATTATGTTCAGGATCTAAATAACTTTGTCCAGGTCCTTTTTGTCATTTTATGCAGAATCTCTCAGATTTTGAGGAGGGGTTCCTCTGCTTTTTTGTTTTCTTCCAGGGCCATGAAAAAAATAAACCTGACCATTTATTTATTTTATTTATTGTATTTATAAAGCGCCAACATATTACGCAGCGCTGGACAATAAATAGGCCATACCAAAGCATTTGAAATTGCAACAATTGTCTGGGAGAAGTGGTACGTTTTCTCACCTGAATGCAAGGATGCTGATATTTTTGGCTCTGACTGTATGAGCAATTGTGGTGTGGAGAAAAGATTTGCTTAACTCCCCCCCCCCCCCGAATTCTAAGGGAAGATCAGGCTGGGCTCTTTGTAGCACTGCCATTAAGCTGTACGTGTTTCTTTACAAGAGAAAGCACAGATTCTGAGCATTGATTGTGTAATGCGTTTCACAGATGGGCGGCTGATGGGCGAGGAGATAAGGCTCTTATGTGGGGCCCTGCTTACTCCAGACGCACTAAACTACACAAGGGGCTGCTCACATTTCATCAGTTTAGAGACTCCGATTTTCCCAGCTTCAAAAAAGCTTACCACCTTCCATGGCTGCCCAACCTGTATACGCTGCCCATTTCCTTCTGCGGATATAACGTCAAGTAAAAGAAATAGCATAACATTCATTCAGTTTAACATTTTAGGCTGCGTTCACACTATGCTCATTTCAAAAGTATGCATCATTCAATCCACACTATGCATAGTATTTTATTGCCCGTGGAGATGTGAGCATACCTGTATAATAGTTGTACAGGAAGTGCGTTCACATGTGATAATGTATTGCATTATAGCACAGTGTATGTAGTGTGAGTGAGCTTTTAAAGTATTTTTAGTTTAGAGTCTGATGCCAATTTAAAACTTGTTTTTACCTGTTATGTAGGTTAAGGAATATGGCCAGTGCTAAAACTCTGCATTCCCGCAGAAGAACCGATGGATTTATTCTCCCCAAATCCTGGGTGAGGTGGTGATCAGTGGGGATTGACGCGAGTAGAGGCAGAGCTACAGGAGAAAGCTCTGCCTGTACCAGGAAGTGCTCCCCGGTTTTTGCCCCTAGGGATTTGGGGGTATAAAACTCTTGTTCTGCCGCGGGAATGCAGTGTTTTAGCACTGGCTTTATTCCTTAACCTAAATAACGGGTAAAAACAAGTTTTTAAATTGGCTTCAGACTCTCTTTAAGTGTACCCGTGGCTTTTGAAAAAAACAGATACATCAGTAGAGGGAAATCTCTGGATAATCCAGAGGCTTCCTCCAACCCCTCTTGAGCTTGTTCCAGCCCTGGGACTCAGCGAACCTGTTCAACTGTAGCTTGTTCATGGATGGAAGTGCGCACAGGTGGATGAAGATGGTCCGGGCTGGCAGTGGAGGGGTTGTGTAGGGTCAATGAAGCCTCTGGAGGATCCATAGGATTCCCTCTACTGAGGGAAAAATATAACTCGTGCATACATCAGTATCTAGCTCATTGACGCTGCTTTTTCCACCGTGGATGAGCAGCTCCGGCGTGACTTTTCTTTTTTCCAATGTCACAGGTTTGCTTTTAGTGTGCGAAAAATATGTTAAAATGGGGCCCTGATCAATGATGCAATATACTAGCCAAAATATTGGCATCTATGGCTTAATATTGTTTGGATTCCTTTTGTGTTGCCAAATCAGATTTGGCTGACCAAAGCATGAACTCCACAAGTCCTCTGAAGGTGCTCTGTGGTATCTGGCACCAAGAAGATATAGCTGTGAGGTGGATCATCCATAGATCTGACTTGTTTTCCAGGACATCCCGCAGATGTCCTACTGTAGCAAGAATGGTGCTCCTGTGGAATTGGACCTGACAGGCCAGTCTGCACACACCATACATGAGTACACTGCCTTCTGGGAACACTCTAACAGCTACTTCCAGGATGCTCTGACCCCGTCGTCTAATATTCATAATTTGGCCCCTTGGAGTTTCCCAGATTCTTATGCTTACCCCCTTCCCCTGCTTTTAACATATCGCCTTCAAGAACTAACTTCACTTCCTGCCTCATGTGTCTCACCCCTTGTCACCTGCCTGTGTAACAAGATCATAAATGTTATTCAGTTACCTGTCAATGCAGTGGCTGATCTGTGCACTTGCATTATTTATGTTGTCCTTATTGTAAGATACAGGAATGTACAGCCCCAGTATGTACAGAAGAAGTCCTTTCATTGTGCTTACAATATATGAGCTGCAGTGTGTGATGGCCCTTGCTTTAACCTCCCTGGCGGTATGATTACTTAAGGATTTTAGGGTCTAAAAGCGGTGCAATTTTTTCACATGCTTTTAGACCCTAATTGCAGAAAAAAAATATACAGCAGAGAGATCCGTGGCAGCCCTCCACATTGCTCACCTCTTCTGGATCCAGCTGCAATTCTCCCTCCATTTACCGGGTGGTACCCTTCCCCCTATGTTGAGATCGACATCTGTCGTCAGCAGACTGCAATCTCACCAGAGGGATCCAGAACTTCTGAGGACCGAAAGAAGAGTGGCGGCCAACATCTGGATTCCGGAGGAGGTGAGTTACAAACGCCCACTGTGTGCAGACTCTGCACATACCTTCCGGTGGCTACAACGAGTCGGGCTCGGGGTTACCACTCAGAGTAGCGGATTTTCAGCCCGAGCCTGACTCGGGGTTACCACTAAGGAGGTTAATTGAAACTGCTTCTAAAATTGTAAATTCACTCTAATAGCTCATCATCTTTGCTTTACTGAAGTACTGATGACATATGTAAATGCAGTGTATGGGCTGCTGATATCATATTTGTAATGTAAACAATGCATGAAGAACTAAAGATCTGTATACACGACACGCTGGATTAAACTCGGCCAGTGTTCCCCGGCATTAGTGATGGTAAAATTGCTGTACGCTGCCTGTGTACAGCTGTAGTTGGTGCATCAGGCCCAATACTTTAGGTACACATTGAGATGTCTATTGCCTGGCTCATTTCCTGTTAGCAGGCTGAGGTCTTACAATTGCTCACCACCTACTTCCTGTGAACAAAAAGTCCCGCCTTTTCATGTAATCACGTGGGGCATAAAGCACGGGTAAAACTATCATACACAGGAACCACAGCTATTTTGCTAGTATTTTACTGGTGCTAATGACAGGGGAGCAGCACATGCTACCCTAGTAGCGCAACTCAAAAGTGAGAGAGTGTCCCGGGCACTTAAACGCTAGTCGCAATGCTGGCCACTTGGTGTAATAAAATAGACAGTACCTTTTCCTGCCGTACCAACCCTAAGGGTGATCCTATGCAGCGAGGATCACTCTTCGGGTTGGTACCACAGGAAAAGGTACTATTTTATTACACCAAGTGGCCAGCGTTGAGACTAGTGTTTAAGCGCCAGGACAATCTTTCACTTTTTAATTAGCTACATTTACTGGAGTAGCCTGGGACTATGGGTTTGTAGACCAGCCCTTACTCCCTGGCTACTCCATAGCACTGTAACCAAACTGCACTTTGTTCTCTAGCAACGCAATGTGCATTACTCCGATGACGTGTTGAGCTAATAGGGTAATGTGCATTGCTCACCTGGTGTTAGCACTAGTAAAATAGCCATGCGCAGGCAGCACACAGCAATTTTTATGCTGTTTCGTGCATGACACCCCTGGTTTCTACTGTACTGCAGGAATACTGGAAAATGTAGTCTGGAAATTATTGCTCCTCCTACTTTGGGTGTCACATGGTCACACTTGATTTACTAGCCTACCAGTTGTATCTAGGGAGAACAACCAGGTGGAGCAGTGCTTTGCGGCGCTGCTACATTTGGGCGCATCCATAGACTATAATGGGAATCAGTCTACAGTGGCGCCCAGTAACGTTGGCGCCGTCAGTAGACGGCGCAGTAGACGGAGCCAAAGTTGCTTAAAAAACACAATAATTCAGCCTCCAGCAATCGCTGAAAGCAGAATTATATCATTCCCCACCATCCATGGCGGCCTGAATGGGGGAATCGTAATTAACGCGGCCGGGACTTGTGCAGAAGCAGGATCGGCCATATACCGGCTGTATCCTGCGCCCAAGTCTATCGGCGCCGTTTTCATATGTACTCCAACCAGGCTGCGCTGCAGTGGACTGAAAAATAAAAACAATCCGTCAATACATGGTTTGTGTAAACTTACCATCCTGATTACTGTTAGAATGTGCCTTGTTCAGTGCTGGGGTTACAAATACAAGAAACAGCACTCATTTTACCTGTTCTCAGAGTCAAGGGAGCTACTCACTGCCAAGCTGAAGTAAATGCCTACTTATGTTACTAACACGGAGTGAAGCCCAATAGAAACGATATCCCATATTCACTAGTCCAGAAGATCAGGCTTTATTTACAGTTTCTACATGCAGATGAAAATGCACTGAATCCTACAGCTAACAGCTGTCTCCCTCAAAGTGCGTGTACAATTATAATTTAGCTGAAAGAAAAATATTTAAGTTCCCAGCAATTCCTTTTGATTGACAGCTACTTGCTATCCTCAATCAATCCTCAGTACCTCTGAAAATGAAGGGACTGCAGATAGTGTAATACTTTGTACACCCTCTACCACAAGGGTGTCAAACTCAAATACAAAGTGGGCCAAATTTGAACACTGGGACCTAGTCGCGGGCCAACCTCTATATCTACTGGCCACCTTCCTTCCTTATAAAGTTCTCAGGTGTCAAATGGCCCCCCCTCCCTCCCCTATACAGTTCCCCAGTGTCTAGTGCTTTCCCTCAACCTCCCCCATGTGGCTTCCCTGGTGTTCTAGGGCTTCTCCTCCAATATAGCTTCCCTTGTGGTCTAGAGTCGGCCAAACAAAATGCAAAGTGGGGAAACCACTTGAGAGCCAAATTTAATGGATCTGAGGGCCAGATTTGGCATGTATGCTCTACTACATATGAGCACAACTATTGAAGGGATTGCGACTTTTGTGCAAGACACACCACAATATAGCCTGCGCATAAAATGCGCTTGGTTTTTGTTTTCACTTTAGGTAACCTTTAAGGGGTAAAGACCCAGGAATGCGACCTGAATTCAAAATGTACCAGCAGCCCCCCCCAAAAAAAATCACACTGAGAGATGTCTTGGAGGCATTACCTGCAATTTATAAACTTCGAACACCCTCCCCCTCTCGCGGGAGGCCTCCTTATGAGGCTTTCACCATCCTCCTGAGCTTCAGGGGTCTAGTGCTGTCTTCCCCGAAAATACAGGCAATAAGGATGTCTGCTGTGGCGTCTGTCCAGTAGAGTGGACCCGATTAGGCTCAGCTATTTCCGCCAGAGCCTGTTCAGAAAGCTACTGCTATTCCTGCGAAAGATGGCGGTAGGTAAATATTTACATCGCTGCTGTTTAGGGGCATCCAGTGCTAGATTCCCGGGACGTGGGAAGCCTCATTACGATCCAGAGGCTTCCCCCTCCCAAGGTACAGTAAGTACCTCCCAGGGGCTGTTTTTTTTTTGTTACAGATTTTCTTTAAATTGTTGTTGTCCTCTCTTTTTTTTATGCCCCAGGGTGTGTCTCCATCTTGAAAATCATGCCAACCTCAAAACTTCTTTTGGGTCAGCACAGTGGGCACATTCTTGTGAGCCGCCATAAACGAGCACATTTCTACTGCACATGCGTGATGGAAAGAAGACGGACACCAAATGCTTCCTCTACTGGGCATGCCTGGTTTATGAAATCCTGCATACGCAGTAGAAATACGCTTGTTTACGTGTTAAGTGCAGCTAGAGACGGGTGCAGCTGGGAACAAAAAAATGGATTTTGAGTAATAAAAGTAAAGATGACGGGGAATGAGTGGAGACAAGAGGATTAGTGGAAAAGTTTGGAACCATATCACATCTTCGGTATAGTGAAATGCCAGTTCAGGTACCTGTTAAGATCACAGTGGAGAAGCTCTCCATTTGTATGCACATAAACAAGATAAGCAAGTTGAAACAATGTTTGGCATTAATCCTACAATGTGAAGAGTTGAAATGAAGGGATTGCTTATTTCTCAGGATCTGATAAAGGAAAACTGTACTGTGGTTAATCCTTCAAGAAAACTACTGTTAGTGCAAAGAAAAGGAGTTTCACATGCAGTACTCAATCTTTCTTTTGATGCTTATTTCTCTAGAGTTTCATTTCAACTCCAGGATCATGTTGTATAGCCATTCGCTGACTGTTGTGCTGAAATACCTCCGTCAGGCTGAAGAGAACTTGTTTTGCAGGGCTTTTAAGCACCTCAGTCCTGGTCTTGACCTGCCCCTTGTAGGGTTGGGGAGAGTGATGTCCAGTGGCTTAGTATTTGAGGATGCAGAGGTTACAACTGCACCAAGGCCCTAAACCTGAGGAACCCACATGGACCTTTTCTTCAGTTTCTGCTTTAAAGTGTACCTAAATCAAGCTGAAAAAACAAGTTTCACTTGCCTCGCCGGCCTGGAACGATCCACTGGGTCCCCCGCTGCAGTTTAGTTTTGGTTTCCACCGACTGGCCAGTCGATGGCCACTGCGTCTGTGCGTCCCTGGGAGCGTCCTGCTCAGTACGAGATTTCCGAGTACTGCATCTGTGCAGGGCACTCCTGGCGATGCAAGGACGCACAGGGCCAGGGCAGGTGCACTGACCATCAGCTGGCCAGTCGGTGGAAACCGAAACTAAGCTGCAGTGGGGGACTGGAGGATCATTCCAGGATAGTGCGAGCGCAGGACGTCTGCAGGAGGCTGGAAGAAGCCCCAGGTAAGTGAAACTTTTTTTTTCAGCTTGATTTAGGTTTCCTTTAACTCTTTATTGGTACTGTTGTGGTGATGACCACCTCGGTATGTTCTTTGCATAGTGTTAGGTTTGGGTCACATTGAGCCAGATTGCCAACGGGAGTGGACAGTGCAGTGTCTGCTCCAATGGTGCATTGTGGTCCAGTTGGAGTCCAGAGCAGGAGTCGTATCCACCCTAGTCTTTTGTCTGGAAAAATTGTGCAAGTTGTTGGAAATATCCACAGGATTATTACTTAAACTGCACTGCAGTATGGTAAATCAACCACAAGATGTCACTGTAAAATGTAAAAGTGCTCCAATGATCTCTATGATATTGTGATTTTAATTTCTCAGTGTTCCTCTCTGTTCTAAGTAAGCTGTATTACCTGACTGTGTTGTATGATATATCTCTGCTTGTTTTTCTTCAGTAAAGTGTTGTAACTTGTTATACTGGGTGCCTATCTGCGTGTAGTGAACACTCTGCTCCATCACAGGTAAAGTTTTTACATTCCAGAATGACAAGTTGGTCTGTATAATGCAGTAATTATACATACAGTGCTGAGAGACAGCTTATGATGATTTGGGTGCCGCAATAGGCTGTGATGAGAATTATGGCTATGACTGCGCTCCGTGACTATTATGGATACCTGCGACTCACACCAGGACCCAGGCTGCTAATTCGGGTTGCAAGGTTACTGCTGCTGATGGGCATTATGGGGTTAATTTATGTCCTGCATGACTTTGCACATGCTCAGTAGCATTTGTATGGTATTTTGTCAGGTATGCTGAAATGTTGGAACAGATGGCGTAGCATGGAGGAGGGGTACTACCATATTTTCCTCCATGGAAAAAAGCTGTACAAAAAACACAGCAGGCAACATTTTTTTCCCCAGACACAAACTCCCGTGAATTCCCACATAAGCTGGACACAGCCCAATGATTTTCAATGGGCTGTCTCCTGTACTGCGAATTTCGCACGCGGTCGTTTTTCTAAATGAGGGTTGATGTATAGCATCATTTTTAAATGAGTTCAGCTTTAAGGTACGTAATCCTCTAATTCCCTCCACCTGCACCACCTGTCCTGGGCGACTCCCCCCTCTCATTGACCCCTTCAGCACCAGACCTGTGAGGTGAGGTCTCTGCTATGGTGAATGATTGGGGTAATCCTCTGCAGTCATGGGGTCAGCGCAGCGGTGCAGCCCGTGATGTTATTTGTGTTGTGAAGTCATCCAGGCCTCATTTGGTGACCTCTCACTAATCTGAGGACACCAAATCCCCTTTCCTGGGTCGGCTCCAGCTTTGGTGACCTTCACCAGCCGCTCCCAGGAGTCGGGAACACAAACAGTGCATTAGAGAAGAATGGAAGCATTCAGCAGAAGCAGGACAAAAGATAAGAGCCCCCTCACTACAGAGAAGGAGGGGGAGACTGTTACCTGTACCTCCAACTGACTCATCCATCAGATGAGAAGGGTATGCAATGTGGAATGTCTTCCAGGCCCAGGAACATAAAGGTGCTGCCTCTCTACCTAACTGTATAGGAGGATGTGCATAAAGCTCTGGCTGACTGACACATACAGTGTTTGCTGCTTGTGCGTCTCTGTTCATTGGCTATTCAAACGGCTTTTTAAAATGTTGTGGGCAAAACATTTTTTCATTGAATGGTAGAGGACTTTAAGTCCCCCCTTCCTAGAGCCTATGTGAACAAAATTGCTTACAATCCTTTTTATATTTTACCTTAAAGCGGATCCGAGATGAAAAACTAACTATAACAAGTAACTTGCCTATATATCTTATCTAAAGTTTAGATTTACATAGCATATCTAGCTGCAAACAGCTTCAACATTTTATGATTATTTATTACTGTGATACAGTGAGGGCAGCCATGTTCTGTATGTCACATTGTCACAGGCTGAGGGCTGGAGATGCTATAAGCTTGCCTGTGTGTAAATTTAGTCCCCTCTCCTCCTCCCTCCTCCCCTCTGCCTCTGAAATCTCTGGCTAGTTACCTCCTCCTGCCCAGACTGAGCTCCCATATGCCCTTGCTACTACAATTAATGGGGTTCCACCAGCGAAACTTTAAAGAGAACCTGAGAGGAGAAGCAGTAGTTCTGCGCAGGAACAGAACGTTCACGGTTACGGGAATACGATGGGTACGCTTTCGCAGCCGAGCCGCTTGCGTGAAGAAGTGTGACTCGGGCAAGCTTTTGTCTCCAGTGGGAGACAGGAGCAGCCTGGGGAGACGGCGAGGGACGAGCGACCCCAAGGGGGCTTAAAGGGAACCCGAGGTGAGAATAATATGGAGGCTGCCATATTTATTTCCTTTTAAGCAATACCTGTTGGCTGGCTGCCCTGCTGGTCGTCTGCCTCTAATACTTTAAACCATAGACCCTGAACAAGCATGCAGCAGGTCGGGGGTTACTGACATTATTGTCAGATCTGACAAGGTTAGCTGCATGCTTGTTTCTGGTGTAATTCAGTTCACTACTGCAGCCAAATAGATCAGCAGGGCTGCCAGGCGACTGGTATTGTTTAAAAGGAAATAAATATGGCAGCCTCCATATCACTCTCACCTCGGGTTCACTTTAACCAGCCTGGCGCTACAGACGAGCTCAGCCGCGCAGGCCCTGCTGGGCCGATTTTTCTCAAATAAAAAGGTGCGCACGCAGCCGGCACTTTGCCAGCCGCGTGTGCTACCTGATCGCCGCCGCAGCGCGGCGATCCGCCGCATGCAGTAGCGAAAGAGGGTCCCCCCAGCCGCCCGAGCCCAGCGCAGCTGGACCAAACAGTTCCGGCCAGCACTAAGGCCTGGATCGGAGGCGGCTGACGTCCATGACGTCACTCCACTTGTCGCCATGGTGACGAGGAAAGCGAAACAAGAAAGGCCGCTCATCGCGACAGAAGTATGCAACAGGAGCGCCCTTTAGTGGGCTTTCATGCAGCCAACTTTTAGTTGGCTGCATGCGATAGTTTTTTTTTTATTAAAAAAAACTGTCCGGTCGCTAGCCTGACGATCTTAATAGAACGCCAGGCTGGTTAAGGAAGCTCCAGGTAAGTATGGTACCTGAGACGCTTCACATCTCGGGTACACTTGAGAGGGATATGAAGACTTCCAGATTTATTTCCTTTTAAACAATACCAGAAGCCTGGCTTCCTGCTGATCTTTTTGACTGAAGTTGTGTCTAAGTCACACATTTGAAACAAGCATGGATAATCCCCTCAGACTTGAGTCAGAGCACCTGATCTGCATGCTTGTTCAGGGTCTATGGTTAAAGTATTAGAGGCAGAGGATCAGCAGGACAGCCAGGCAACTTGAATTTTTTAAAAGGAAATAAATCTGTCGGCCTTCCCTGAGGCAAGAGGACTTTTCTCACCTCAGGTTCCCTTTATGCAGGCCATAAACGCATCCATTTTCCTATTTCAGTCTGATCGAATTTGCCAGGAATCTGTTGTACAATATGTCAGATCAATATGAATTTTGATCAAACCTTACCATAAATCAATCATAATTATTGATCACAGTGGCAATTTTTGCTTTTGTTTAAAGGATACCAGAGCTGAAGTAAATAGGAAAAACGGGGGGAACAGACATGTAGTGGAAGCTGTTCTGTTGCCCCCAGCTCCACCCCCCCTCCTCTGTTCTGCCCCTCCAATCCTACCTAAATGAGAAATGTTGTGGCCGGTAGCGCACTGTGCATGACGTAGTCATAAGGTAATGCGCAGTGCACTCCCGGCCACGGGTGAGTGATGTAGGACACGCGCAGCCGGGCCTGTGCACCTATGCCTGACCGGAAGAGGCTGCCGTGGGGCATTTAGGAAGTATTGGAGGGGCAGAGAGGAGAGTGGGGGGAGCAGTGGGCATTAGGACAGCTTCCACTACATGCCTGCCTTGCAATGGTCCCCACCCCCCTATTTACTTCACTTCTGGTATCCTTTAAGTAATTAACTTTACTCTAATAGGAAATAAATAAATACACCTTTTTTCATTCAAGTATTTTTTTGTTATATAGTAATACTGAGTTTCTGACTCTATGTGTAACATCCACAAATAAATATTCAGAGTTTTATACATATACTAACAAGTCCACATTTTACATGCTGAGCTTAAACATGTAGGTGTTCCAGTTTCATCCACTAGCAGGCAATGTGGAGCATGAGAATAAGGCCACTGGTGTGTGGGGTCAGTCCTTCTCTTTCAAAAGGGTCCATCTGATTAAGGTCCCTCTTACGGTGTTATTCGCCCTCCCAGGCTTGTACTGGCCTCTGCGTCTCCTCCAGCAACACCCAACTGCCAGTATGCCAGAGCAGCAACATAATAATGCTACCAAAGATCCAATAAGTGCAGGAAGAGCCCAAAAGGTAACTGTGGGATCTACACTTTCGTCCCCCTCTGTTTCAGAACTGATATTCCTTCCACTGTGGCCCTTGGTTTCATTGAGGTGTTGTTTGCTACTGTCCAAGTGGGCTGGACTGGGCTGGCCCAGGGGTGGAGAAGATGGCAAGATGTCTTTGGAGCCGAATTCCCCTCCGTGATGAGATCTGTCCCCAGATGGAGTGATATAGGAGCTCTCAGACACAAGGGGTGGAGTAAGTGGTGTTGAGAGGGTTGGAGGGAAGGACCGGAGAGGAGAGTCTGCAGGGGAGGGATCTTGAGGCGGGAGCTGCTCAGGTGCGGAGTAAACAGATGGCTGATAGGGGAATATAGGTGATGAAGAAGATTGTCGATTCCCATGGTTGTCTTTTGTTGATTGGTCCTGCGTAGAGATTGGGGCAGAGGAGCCCTGAGGCCGTGATATGTTCATACGATCCCATTTCAAAGATGACCTTAGGTTAAAGTCCACTTGTCCGGACTTATCAAATACTAGCAAGTCTGGATCAACACCTGCAAGTCAGAATTTTAGTTAGCATTAGTTGCAAGTTGTTCCATGTAAAAAAACAAAACAAAAAAAAACAAACACCTTGCCCCACTTGGTTGAGTGGACACAGATTACTGGAGGATACTGTCAGTTATTGGTTCAACCAAGAATTGACTGATCCCTCTGAAAAAACAAACAAACTGAAAACAATATTAACATTTTCCTGTTTTTTAATACAAGTTTTCACTTTAGAAATTATCATCTTGAAAGCTTTTTCCACTGTTCCAAAGAAACATTAAGGACCCCCCTTTACATATAATCTATAACCACATCCATTATACTATGTATATTGTGGGGGATCCAGGATGGATCCCTTTTTTCTTTGGGAGGTGGTTTGTCCTGACTTTCTGTTATCACTGCTGGGGGGAGGCATTTTGTAGTGTGGGGATCTCGTCCTGCAAAGTGAATCAACCCCCAAGTCAGCTAGCTAATTGTACAAGCTGTTAGTCTGTATTTCTCCTGCCTGGCTCTCGGGGAAATTGCTAATGTTGCTGAAACCCAAGATAAGCTGAAGACGTGTCTGACATTTCCACTGCCCAGCGGATCAACTGTATACACATCATAGCAACAGGGACGTGAGCCCTCTGCTGCACATGCGCACTGTCCCAGTTTGAAACATAATGTATGGTTCTCATGGAATTACATTTTAAAATATGTGGCGTTTATGGCTCTTTTAGCTAAAAAGGATTCCTGACCCCTGCCCTAGGGTTACTTTTCTCATTACAGGTTCACTTTGAGGAAAATTTGTTTCAGGCAGTCTGTAGTGCACAACACAGTACACAGTATTCCAGCTTTTGCATTGAGCCTGTTTCCCCTTCAGTGTAACCCTTGGCTGAAGCTACTCTTATCTAAAGTTTAGATAGTTTACACAGCATTTCTAGCTGCAAACAGCTTCAAAAGTTTGATTATTTATTCCTGTGATAGAATGAGGGCAGCCATGTTCTGTTTGCCACATTGTCACAGGCTGAGGGCAGGAGATGCTATCAGCTTGCCTCTGTGTAAATTCAGTCCCCTCCCTCCTCCCCTCTGCAATCAATGGCTAGTAACCTCCTCCTCCTCCTGCCCAGGCTGAGCTCCTATAAGCCCTTGCTACAGTGCCAAGGCACAAAAGGAGCTGTGGGCGAGGCTTGTTTTATTTATAGGGAATTCGATTATTAAAACAAAACAAAAAAAGTATTTGGCGTGAGGAATGCCCTATAAACTGTATGAAAGGAACACAATTATGCAATGAGTAAAAGTTTATCTCGGATCCACTTTAAGCTCTTTCCTCCTCTTTACATAGAGCATGGGCGTTTATATGAAGAAAGGTGAGTTTATAGGTTGTTGTGCCTGGGCACCAAATATATGAAAAAACAGCTTTGGTAGAAGGAAGTGGATGAGACTTGAAGTGGCCAGGAAGATTGTGAATTTCATCCTTGGGGGCCACAAGACTCTCAAAGTCGACTGTGGTGACGGCAGTGGCGTAATTACAATCAATGGGGTTCCACCAGCGAAACATTTGATGGGCCCGCCCAGTGTTCCCTTGGTATCCATTAAGCCACCCCGCTGCTTGGTTGAAGCAGAAGGAATAGAGATGCTACAATTTAGAATTCCTCTCATAGTTCATGACTTGACTCTTCTGTAAGTTGAGTAATTGGAAGAGATGAGAGTATTATGCTGGGAATACACGAGGCGTTTGTGCGCCAGAATTGAGCCGCTGGTTTGATACCATCGCGTCCCCGCTCGTCCTTGCGGGCATTTCCTAATCTTCCGTGCGTTTCTTCTATTGTTCTCCCCGCCGGTATCGAGCGCAGAATCGATCCGGCGGGGTGTCGGACAGGTCGGAAATTATCAATCGAGCCATCAGCGTCTCGATTGATAATTTCAAATGCACAGTGTATTCCCAGCACTAAAATGGCCATCCATCCGCTATGCGACAGTGATGTGATCCAATAAACAATGCATTACTCCTTTATCAGATATGTGTTGGAGATAAGAAATTGATTTACCATGTCGTTGATCAATGCACTTGTAATCTATGTGGCCACTGATCCCTCGCTGCGCCTCTTCCCGGTGCCCTTCTCTAATGCTGGGCATACACGGCGCGATAATGCTCCGGTATCAAGCCAGCGGCTCAATGCCGGCGCGTCCCCGCTCGTCCGAGCGGATCGATTCCCGCTCGTCCCCGCGGGCGCTCCTCATCTTCTGCTCAATTCCCCGCTATTGTCCGCCCGTGGGGATCGAGCGGGGAATCTATCCGGCGGGTCATTGGACCTGTCGGATATTATCAATCGAGCCATCAGCGGCTAGATTGATAAGGAGCAAACGCTCCGTGTATGCCCAGCATTAGACTGCCATCTTGGCCAGTCACAGTTTCGGTAATAAACTGTCCAGAATTGATGCAATGTTTGTCAGTAGGCTTGAGGATGTCAATAGATCATTGGTGGATTTGATCAGCGTGATCTAATGTGTTATGTTGAAAAAATATTGACCATTGCGTACAGGGGCGTAGCAATAGGGGTTGCAGAGGTTGCGACCGCATCGGGGCCCTTGGGCCAGAGGGGCCCCAAAGGGCCCTTCCTCAACTACAGTATTAGCTCTGTATTGGTCCTGTGCTCATAATAATCACTTCTATAGACTCTTTGAATAGTGGTAATCATTAGCAAATGGTTCCCCATCTCCTTCTTGTACCTCTGACATTGTAGTTGCCATTGGCAGATTTTAGTGCGCTGTATCAATTGTTATGTATAGAGTGCATGGGGGGCCCCATTGTAAAAGTTGCATCGGGGCCCACAGCTCCTTAGCTACGCCACTGATTGCGTAGTATCAACAGGATTTCCTAAACTGCAGTATAGTAAAGTAACATCAAGATGTCGCTGTAAGATGTAAAGTGCTTAACCTCCCTGGCGGTCTATTAAGATCGCCAGGGCGGCTGCGGGAGGGTTTTTTTTTAATTAAAAAAAAACTGTTTCATGCAGCCAACTGAAAGTTGGCTGCATGAAAGCCCACTAGAGGGCGCTCCGGAGGCGTTCTTCCGATCGCCTCCGGCGCCCAGAATAAACAAGGAAGGCCGCAATGAGCAGCCTTCCTTGTTTTGCTAACATCGTCGCCATAGCGACGAGCGGAGTGACGTCAGCCGACGTCCTGACGTCAGCCGCCTCCGATCCAGCCCTTAGCGCTGGCCGGAACTTTTGTTCCGGCTGCGCAGGGCTCGGGCGGCTGGGGGGACCCTCTTTCGCCGCTGCTCGCGGCGGATCGCCGCAGAGCGGCGGCGATCAGGCAGCACACGCGGCTGGCAAAGTGCCGGCTGCGTGTGCTGCTTTTTATTTCGCTCAAATCGGCCCAGCAGAGCCTGAGCGGCGACCTCCGGCGGTGATGGACGTGTATAGTCGTCCATACCGCTGAGGAGGTTAAATGGTATTGTGATTTCCTGTATTCACCCTGTGTTCCTCTCTGTTCTAAGTAAGCTGCGTTACCTGACGGTGTTGTATGATATATCTCTGCTTGTTTTTCTTCAGTAAAGTGTTCTAACTTGTTATACCGGGTGCACATTGAATGGTTTTGTCCTGGAATTGATCTGGACTGGGACTGATAGTAACTGTAGCTGTTTACCTGCGATGACAGTGAAGAGAATGGCTCTCTCGTGTAGCTGGACCAGGCAACTCTCAGGGTGCGGACAATGCACAAGGTGGCAGTTCATCATCTCATCACCCGTCTCTGAGTAGAACACAGCAACATTACAGGACTCTGAAAAACAAGAGCAAACTTCTGATAACTTTTCTCAGCCTCAGTTCCATAAAACTGAAATATACAAAATAAAATAACTTCTGGAGTCCATCACCAGCAAAAATGTTTGAATACTATTGTTTTCCATCCTTACTCCTTCCACTTCATAGAGCACCACAATTCATCTGTCTAACCCCCCCCCCCCTTTAAATAGTAAGTAACGGCACATGATGCTAGCCTGTAGGTTAGGGGTGCGTCTGTGCAGCATTGGCCCCATATATGTCACCTGAGAGATCGATTCTTGATCCTTGTGGACAACAGTAAGTAAATGTGTGTACCTATTTTAAAGAAAATCTGGGGGGAGGAGGGGTAGTCTCTTTTACTTACGTGTGTCTTCTTCCACCCACCATAGTCTTTAAAGCGATATTGTTACCATAAAAATCAAATTTTAACAGCAACTGGTCTGAGTGTATTAAGTGATAAAGATGCTAATCCTGCATTAAAAACTTGCAAAACTTTTTCTGCTGTTATGATTTGGAGTTATCACATACTTAAGGCGTACTGGCCCTTTAGTAGTCAGTGCCAAACAGTTGCATGCTGGGGGTTCTTTTTATCTATAATATATTCCTCCTCTTCCTTTTATTTCCCTGCCTAGCTTCTTATCTGAAACACCTCTGCTCACTTGTGTTTACAAGCAAGGCTGAGGTGTCTCAGTGATTGGAGGAGGAAAGGAAAAAAAAAGACAGTGCAGTTTCTAGTATACACCTCAGTGGGAGTGTCTGAAGACTCTGGGAGGAGGGCAGCTAATGAATACACAATGAGCAAGAGAAGGGAGGGGGGAAAACAAGAGTCAGGGAGGATATGATGTCAGCATTAGCTGGCAAAATGGCCACTGCCTAGAATAGGATTTTCTGCTTTTCCTTTATAAAATTCACAGTAATCATTACATGGATAGCACAATACATCTGTTATGCAAGTAGAAGTAGTATTTATCTACTTATATATGTGTTTTTTATTTCTAGGTTAGCATGGGTGTCGCTTGTTCTTTAAGATCCCTGTCCTCCCAGTCCCCTCCGTTGATCCGCTGTCAGCCCCAGCTTGCACTACAGTGCATATGCTAACCTGGCAGTGCACCTAATTGCGCTCCTGAGGACACCGAAGGATCGTGAAGGTTATGAGGGGCTGAAAGAAGCCCCAGGTAAGTAAAAGCCAACTTTTTCCCTCCAGTATCGGTATATGTGTCCATGGTTGTAATTTTACAATGATTATTCCATGTGCTTATTAATGATATTGATTTTATTGACTACAGAAGTATATTTTAACATTTGCTCCTTTGTATTCATTCCAACAGTTCTGGAGGTGTGTTTAGCTTTCTGAGACAACAAAGGATGATTTGCATATTCAGCAGTGATGCATTGTGGGAAACATCATGAGTACCTTCTGTTTTAAAGGAAATGTCAGACAAAAAACCTCTCATTGACCCCCCCTCGCACTCACATGCGCAGTTCAGTCTTATAGAATCAGGCATGCGCAGGGCTCTCACACCGGCAAAGCATGCAGGGACTTACACGGGCAACTAGTACACTGTAGCAAACAAACGTAGTCCGGCACTCAAATGCTTACTCTTGGGGGTTTGAGGGCTCCGCTCAAAAAGCACCTGTCGCATGTATAACTTAATGTTTCTCCTAAAAATCCCCACCACTCTTGAGCAAAGACCTTCACATAGGCTCAAAGTCCAATATAGGAGGCGTGCAGCAAGTAGGGTCAGTGCAGAGCACAACAAAACGCTTAACACATGTGAAGAAAAAGTACTGTGCACCTGTCTCCTTGTTTGATCTGCCGTTTATTTCCTTTGCACAGCCTATGGCATACAGTAATGACAAGTGTGGATAGACAACGTCAAACCTGTACTGTAGAAGGTGCTGCGGTGGTTGAGGGAAGGGTGACCAGGGACAGATGGGACGGCACTACAGCCGTTTCACGCCGCTCAGGCGCTTGCTCACGTGCGTGTCCGTAATACGGACGATCAAACGATAAACGGCAGATCAAACAAGGGCAACTTGTTACACGGGCAACTTCAGGCCGAATTTGCCAATTAATGGAGCTGCCAGCGGGACCGGGAGTGGAGCCTGGAGGACACCGGGGGACCTTGCGGGCTATGGTGGGCTGGAGGAAGTCCCAGGTAAGTCCATACTACGATTTTACGGAGAGCTCAGAGTCCCTTTAATTCAGTCTGGACGTACCGGTACGTCCAGATTGAGCCTCACTAACACAATCAGGATGTACCGCTGCGCGCACACTCCCGTCACACATTCATGGTGCAATTTACATGTCCGAGATTAGTGAATGGGAACATGTAATCCCCGAGCCAATCAAAGTGGCTGGGAATGAATGAACATGACTCCAATCAGAAACCATGTTCATTCATAATAAAGTAAACAAAAGATTGAACACTTCCTGGTAACCCAGAATAGTGTTTGTAGTACCATCTAGTACCAAATAGTAAAATTACAATTAAAATACATTTGAAGAAATACTATAGTTATTAACCCCTTCCTGTAAATATTTTATTATATCTTTTCATGGCACAATTTTAACATTTCACTTAACGGTGTACTCATTTTTTGTTGCTGGTGGTTTGGACACTAATTGGCTGTGTGTTGAGTTATTTTGATTTAGTACAGCAAACCTACAATGTTATACAAGCTGTACACAGACGACTTTACAGTGCAAGAGAGTGTCATACCATCAGCGTTGTCTCATAAAAAGATATAATAAAAATATTTTCAAAAATGTGAGCGGTGTACACACTTTTGTGAGATATTGTATGGAAATTAATTAGTTTTGCGTTGTGTTGAAGCATTGCAAATTGGTATTGTTCTCTATAACCTAGGTTCTCAACGTGTGGTACGCGTACCCCAGGGGGTACTTCTGATGGTTCCAGGGGGTACTCTGGCTCGATATACTTAACCAAGAAAAACAAATTTAGAGATTTAGAAAATGATAAATCTTATTTAAACAACACCTAATTAGTATTTTAGCCAATTAAAAGCAATAGTAAATGCTTGAAAACTGTTTAGAACAAAGTATCATGTACTACCATTAAATATATATTTGTCAAGGGGTACTTGTGATAATGTGTACTATGCTAGGGGGTACTTGGTGAGTACAGGGTTTTAAAAGGGGTACATACCAATAAAATGTTGAGAAACACTGCTCTATAACAACCAATCAGATTTCACACCTCATAGTTTGTATAGCCAGATCCTCACCTTGGTCGCAGCACTTGCGGCTGCAAAGATGGGCAGAGGGCTCCGGGTGTCTCTGTAGTACACGAGCTCCCCGCTGCTCGGAGCCAGTGTAGCTGAGGAAAAGGCCGGGAAACCTTCTGATCCAGCAGTCGTGGTAGAAGGTGGTGTGAGGGCACAGAGCACTGGACATACAGAGGAAGGGCAGAAAATCCACGAGTGAAGATAACAGGAGGAGAACACACTCCAAATTCACTGCCATGTCCAAGAGGCGGAGAAGAGGGTGTCCTGCCAAGGAGACAAACAGGGAAGACAAGAGTCAGCCTTGGCAAAGAATGAAAGACTTGAATTATTGCACAGGACACAAGGAAAACGCCTAAAGATCCACCCTGTGTGTATTTAGAGAGAAGAGCCTGTCTAATTCCCCCTCATCTTAAAGTACTCACAAGTGTAATTTTAGCTCTCAGCTGTGTCTGCACAGGAATTCAGCAGTCACGGCTAATATGTAAACACAGGATGTTAACCCTTTATCTGCTTAAATGAAACACACTGCAGATTTATTGCAGGAGTTCTGTAAGCTGTAACAAAGAAATGGTTTTCTTTAAAGCTTATTATTCTGTTGCTTATCTTTAAGAGCAAAGAGGAAGTTCTGAGTTCAGGTACTCTTTAACCTGCAACAAAAGACCCTCAGCATTAGCATGAAGTGAGAGAGTCGACCTCAGTTTACAGTGAGGTAGCCAGTTTCAGCATGGAGTGAAAGACTTACCCACAGTGAACAGTGAGAGAGTTACCCTCCATGTATGGTGAGAGAGGAATGGTCCTGCCCAATGTCCCACAGCATTCCCTTTTGTATCCCAGCCCTCTCCTGTGCACCCTAGCCCAGTATCCAGAGTATTGGGTGCAGCAGTATCAATGCTTCTCTTACCTCCTCCGTTGGAGTCCAGCGATGTGCATTCAGCCTCTCAGCTCACCTCTCGCTGCATACTCCCCAACTGTCATGATTTGGCATGGACTATCCTGGGATGGGAGGTATGATCCCATGTTCCTTGGCACCCCCTCTTGTGTCCCAACATCATCCTGTGCTTCCCTAGCCCAGTATGCAGAGTATAGGGTGCAGTGGTAGCAATGCTTCCCTCACCTTCTCCACCAGAGTCCAGGGTTATGTGTCTATCCTCGTCACTCACCTTTCGCTCTAGGGCTCAGCATCTACTCCTCCGTCACGTGATTGAGGAGAGTGAGATGCTGGGCACTAGAATGAGAGGTGACAGGAAGACACACATCGCTGGACTCTGGCAGAGGAGGTGAGAGAAGCATGGCTAGTACTGCGCCTGATACTTTGCATACTGGACTGGGGGAGCACAGGTCAGTCCCGCGTACCACTGAACTAAGCCAACAAAAGGAGCTGTAATTGTTTCTGACTGGCTGGCATGGATCACACCATTATTCAAATCGCATAGTCTGACTAAGGCCTTGTTTACATCTAAAATCGAAATAGCTGTCGCCAGCATTTTGCGATTTTGCATGTGATTATCTTTAGCGCCTCCTGGTGCTTTCCTGCACGTTGCAAATTTTTGTAAAGCGCTTTTCGAAGTGCTTTTGCAGAGCGATTTGTTTTTTCACTTCCTAACGTAAGTCAGGAAGTTAAGTCTTTGACCGGGAAAAGAAGTGTTTTGCGATTTCCCTATACCATCCATAGAGGCAAATCGCCCCAAAAATGGTGCAGGCAACGCTTTGGTAAGCGGATCGGAATTGAAGCGCTCAGATGTGAACACTCTCATAGTGAATCATTGCACAAGCACTTTTAAGGTGATTTTCAAAATCGCCGGGGCTTAAAAAATCCTGAAAGCTCCCTTAGTATGAACAGGCCCTAAAGTCTGACCACACTAGCCACATGCTTGTTTCTGGTGTGAACGTCACACACTACTGAAGATAAAAGAAGATCAGCAGGACTGCCAAGCAATCGGCATTGAATAAAATGAAATAAATATGGCATCCTCCACCATATCCCTCTCACTGAGGGAACAAACTGACAGCATTACAGAAGTGAGGAAGGTTGGGTTTTCCCCTGATGTTCCTCTGATGCAATGGTGGAATTTACAGTGCAGACACACAATGCATCCATACATATGGAACTGCAGTAAAGAGCTCTGTGCTGCTCTGACATCTTTATCTCTTCTGCTCTTCTGAAGCTTTTTATAGAAACATGATGAGAGACGAGACAAAGCTGCTAAGTGAAAACAAAAGCTAAAGACACAGGACATTTCGGGCTTTTGGGATGTGAATCATGAGCAGGGGGTGTGCTGGGGGTATTGAGAGGTGTACGTTTCTTCTTTGTACTGTACAAATACTGTACTATGGAGAGGGGAGGAAGAGAGGAGCAGCATGTGCTGTACTATGGAGAGGGGGGGAAGGAAGGAGCAGCATGTACTGTACTATGGAGAGGGGAGGAAGAGAGGAGCAGCATGTGCTGTACTATGGAGAGGGGAGGAAGAGAGGAGCAGCATGTACTGTACTATGGAGAGGGGAGGAAGAGAGGAGCAGCATGTGCTGTACTATGGAGAGAGGAGGAAGAAGAGGAGCAGCATGTTCTGTACTATGGAGAGGGGAGGAAGAGAGGAGCAGCATGTGCTGTACTATGGAGAGGGGAGGAAGAAGAGGAGCAGCATGTACTGTACTATGGAGAGGGGGGAAAGAAGAGAAGCAGCATGTACGGTACTATGGACAGGGGAGGAAGAGAGGAGCAGCATGTACTGTACTATGGAGAGGAGAGGAAGAGAGGAGCAGCATGTACTGTACTATGGAGAGGGGAGGAAGAGAGGAGCAGCATGTACTGTACTATGGAGAGTGGAGGAAGAGAGGAGCGGCAGGGCCGGGCCGAGGCATAGGCTGGAGAGGCTCCAGCCTCAGGGCGCAGTGTAGGAGGGGGCGCACAATTTATTCAGCTGTCATTCCTAATTGTGTTTGAAGCAGAAAGAAATAAGAAAAGGAGATACATGGAAGTGACTACAAGCCAGATAACTAGAGATTAAGGTGTTGGGGGCCCTGGGGTGCCTCTTAGTCTAAGAGCAATCTGTGTGTGACGGCTGGGGTGGAGGGATGGAGGGGCGCACTTTGGTGTCTCAGCCTTGGGTGCTGGAGGACCTTGTCCCGGCTCTGAGGAGCGGCATGTACTGTACTATGGAGAGAGGAGGAAGAAGAGGAGCAGCATGTACTGTACTATGGAGAGGGGAGGAAGAGAGGAGCAGCATGTACTGTACTATGGAGAGGGGGGGGGGGGAAGAGGAGCAGCATGTACTGTACTATGGACAGGGGAGGAAGAGAGGAGCAGCATGTACTGTACTATGGAGAGGGAGGGAAGGAAGGAGCAGCATGTACTGTACTATGGAGAGGGGAGGAAAAGAGGAGCAGCATAAACTGTACTATGGAGAGGGGGGGAGAAGAGGAGCAGCATGTACTGTACTATGGAGAGGGGGGGGGGAGGAAGGAGCAGCATGTACTGTACTATGGACAGGGGAGGAAAAGAGGAGCAGCGTGTACTGTACTATGGAGAGGGGAGGAAGAGAGGAGCAGCATGTACTGTACTATGGAGAGCGGAGGAAGAGAGGAGCAGCATGTACTGTACTATGGAGAGGGGAGGAAGAGAGGAGCAGCATGTACTGTACTATGGAGAGGGGAGGAAGAGAGGAGCAGCATGTGCTGTACTATGGAGAGGGGAGGAAGAGAGGAGCAGCATGTGCTGTACTATGGAGAGGGGAGGAAGAGAGGAGCAGCATGTGCTGTACTATGGAGAGGGAGGGGGGAAGAAGAGGAGCAGAATGTACTGTACTATGGAGAGGGGGGGGGGGAAGAAGAGGAGCAGCATGTACTGTACTATGGAGAGGGGAGGAAGAGAGGAGCAGCATGTACTGTACTATGGAGAGGGGAGGAAGAGAGGAGCAGCATGTACTGTACTATGGAGAGGGGAGGAAGAGAGGAGCAGCATGTACTGTACTATGGAGAGGGGGGGGGGGAGAAGAGGAGCAGCATGTACTGTACTATGGACAGGGGAGGAAGAGAGGAGCAGCATGTACTGTACTATGGAGAGGGGAGGAAGAAAGGAGCAGCATGTACTGTACTGTGGAGAGGGGGGGAAGGAAGGAGCAGCATGTACTGTACTATGGACAGGGGAGGAAGAGAAGAGCAGCTTGTGCTGTACTATGGAGAGGGGAGGAAGAGAGGAGCAGCATGTGCTGTACTATGGAGAGGGGAGGAAGAAGAGGCGCAGCATGTACTGTACTATGGAGAGGGGGGGGGGGGGAAGAAGAGGAGCAGCATGTACTGTACTATGGAGAGGGGAGGAAGAGAGGAGCAGCATGTACTGTACTATGGAGAGGGGAGGAAGAGAGGAGCAGCATGTACTGTACTATGGAGAGGGGAGGAAGAGAGGAGCAGCATGTACTGTACTATGGAGAGGGGGGGGGGAGAAGAGGAGCAGCATGTACTGTACTATGGACAGGGGAGGAAGAGAGGAGCAGCATGTACTGTACTATGGAGAGGGGAGGAAGAAAGGAGCAGCATGTACTGTACTGTGGAGAGGGGGGGAAGGAAGGAGCAGCATGTACTGTACTATGGACAGGGGAGGAAGAGAAGAGCAGCTTGTGCTGTACTATGGAGAGGGGAGGAAGAGAGGAGCGGCATGTACTGTACTATGGAGAGAGGAGGAAGAAGAGGAGCAGCATGTACGGTACTATGGAGAGGGGAGGAAAAGAGGAGCAGCATGTACTGTACTATGGAGAGGGGGGAAGGAAGGAGCAGCATGTACTGTACTATGGACAGGGGAGAAAAAGAGGAGCAGCATGTACTGTACTATGGAGAGAGGAGGAAGAGAGGAGCAGCATGTACTGTACTATGGAGAGCGGAGGAAGAGAGGAGCAGCATGTACTGTACTATGGAGAGGGGGGGGGGAAGGGAGGAGCAGCATGTACTGTACTATGGACAGGGGAGGAAGAGAGGAGCAGCATGTACTGTACTATGGAGAGCGGAGGAAGAGAGGAGCAGCATGTACTGTACTATGGAGAGGGGGTGGGAGGAAGGAGCAGCATGTACTGTACTATGGAGAGGGGAGGAAGAGAGGAGCAGCATGTACTGTACTATGGAGAGGGGGGGAAGAAGAGGAGCAGCATGTACTGTACTACGGAGAGGGGAGGAAGAGAGGAGCAGCATGTACTGTACTATGGAGAGGGGAGGAAGAGAGGAGCAGCATGTACTGTACTATGGAGAGGGGGGGGGGGGAGAAGAGGAGCAGCATGTACTGTACTATGGAGAGGGGAGGAAGAGAGGAGCAGCATGTACTGTACTATGGACAGGGGAGGAAGAGAGGAGCAGCATGTACTGTACTATGGAGAGGGGGGAAGAAGAGAAGCAGCATGTACTGTACTATGGAGAGGGGAGGAAGAGAGGAGCAGCATGTACTGTACTATGGACAGAGGAGGAAGAGAGGAGCAGCATGTACTGTACTATGGAGAGGGGAGGAAGAGAGGAGCAGCATGTACTGTACTATGGACAGGGGAGGAAGAGGAAGAGAAGAGCAGCATGTACTGTACTATGGACAGAGGAGGAAGAGAGGAGCAGCATGTACTGTACTATGAAGAGGGGGGGGAAGGAAGGAGCAGCATGTACTGTACTATGGAGAGGGGAGGAAGAGAGGAGCAGCTTGCGCTGTACTATGGAGAGGGGGGGGGGGGAGGAAGGAGCAGCATGTACTGTACTATGGAGAGGGGAGTAAGAGAGGAGCAGCATGTGCTGTACTATGGAGAGGGGAGGAAGAGAGAGGGGGGGGGGGGGAGAAGAGGAGCAGCATGTACTGTACTATGGAGAAGGGGGGGAGAAGAGGAGCAGCATGTACTGTACTATGCAGAGGGGAGGAAGAGAGGAGCAGCATATACTGTACTATGGACAGGGGAGGAAGAGAGGAGCAGCATGTACTGTACTATGGAGAGGGGGGGAAGGAAGGAGCAGCATGTACTGTACTATGGAGAGGGGAGGAAGAGAGGAGCAGCATGTACTGTACTATGCAGAGGGGAGGAAGAGAGGAGCAGCATGTACTGTACTATGCAGAGGGGAGGAAGAGAGGAGCAGCATGTACTGTACTATGGAGTGGGGGGGGGGGAAGGAAGGAGCAGCATGTACTGTACTGTGGAGAGGGGGGGAAGGAAGGAGCAGCATGTACTGTACTATGGAGAGGGGAGGAAGAGAGGAGCAGCATGTGCTGTACTATGGAGAGGGGGGGGGGAGGAAGGAGCAGCATGTACTGTACTATGGAGAGGGGGGAAGGAAGGAGCAGCATGTACTGTACTATGGAGAGGGGAGGAAGAGAGGAGCAGCATGTGCTGTACTATGGAGAGGGGAGGAAGAGAGGAGCAGCATGTATTGTGCTATGGAGAGGGGGGGGGGGAGAAAGGAGCAGCATGTACTATACTATAGACAGGGGAGGAAGAGAGGAGCAGCATGTACTGTACTATGGAGAGGGGAGGAAGAGAGGAGCAGCATGTACTGTACTATGGAGAGGGGAGGAAGAGAGGAGCAGCATGTACTGTACTATGGAGAGGGGAGGAAGAGAGTAGCAGCATGTACTGTACTATGGAGAGGGGGGGAAGGAAGGAGCAGCATGTACTGTACTATGGAGAGGGGGGGGGGGAAGGAAGGAGCAGCATGTACTGTACTATGGAGAGGGGAGGAAGAGAGGAGCAGCATGTACTGTACTATGGACAGGGGAGGAAGAGAGGAGCAGCATGTACTGTACTATGGACAGGGGAGGAAGAGAGGAGCAGCATGTACTGTACTATGGACAGGGGAGGAAGAGAGGAGCAGCATGTACTGTACTATGGAGAGGGGAGGAAGAGAGGAGCAGCATGTACTGTACTATGGAGAGGGGGGGGGAAGGAAGGAGCAGCATGTACTGTACTATGGAGAGGGGGGGAAGGAAGGAGCAGCATGTTCTGTACTATGGAGAGGGGAGGAAGAGAGGAGCAGCATGTACTGTACTTTGGAGAGGGGAGGAAGAGAGGAGCAGCATGTACTGTACTATGGAGAGGGGAGGAAGAGAGGAGCAGCATGTACTGTACTATGGACAGGGGAGGAAGAGATGAGCAGCATGTACTGTACTATGGACAGGGGAGGAAGAGAGGAGCAGCATGTACTGTACTATGGACAGGGGAGGAAGAGAGGAGCAGCATGTACTGTACTATGGACAGAGGAGGAAGAGAGGAGCAGCATGTACTGTACTATGGAGAGGGGAGGAAGAGAGGAGCAGCATGTACTGTACTATGGAGAGGGGGGGAGGAAGGAGCAGCATGTACTGTACTATGGAGAGGGGAGCAGCATGTACTGTACTATGGAGAGGGGAGAAAGAGAGGAGCAGCATGTACTGTATTATGGAGAGGGTGGGGGGGAAGAAGAGGAGCAGCATGTACTGTACTATGGAGAGGGGAGGAAGAGAGGAGCAACATGTACTGTACTATGGAGAGGGGAGGAAGAGAGGAGCAGCATGTACTGTACTATGGAGAGTGGAGGAAGAGAGGAGCAGCATGTACTGGACAGGGGAGGAAGAGAGGAGCAGCATGTACTGTACTATGGAGAGGGGGAGAAGGAAGGAGCAGCATGTACTGTACTATGGAGAGGAGAGGAAGAGAGGAGCAGCATGTACTGTACTATGGAAGGGGGGGGGGAAGAAGGAGCAGCATGTACTGTACTATGGAGAGGGGAGGAAGAGAGGAGCAGCATGTACTGTACTATGGAGCGGGGAGGAAGAGAGGAGCAGCATGTACTGTACTATGGAGAGGGGGGGAAGAAAGGAACAGCATGTACTGTACTATGAAGAGGGGAGGAAGAGAGGAGCAGCATGTACTGTACTATGGAGAGGGGGGGGGGGACGAAGGAGCAGCATGTACTGTACTATGGAGAGGGGAGGATGAGAGGAACAGCATGTACTGTACTATGGAGAGGGGGGGGGGGGAGGAGAGGAGAAGCATGTACTGTACTATAGACAGGGGAGGAAGAGAGGAGCAGCATGTACTGTACTATGGAGAGGGGAGGAAGAGAGGAGCAGCATGTGCTGTACTATGGAGAGGGGAGGAATAGTGGAGCAGCATGTACTGTGCTATGGACAGGGGAGGAAGAGAGGAGCAGCATGTACTGTACTATGGAGAGGGGAGGAAGAGAGGAGCAGCATGTGCTGTACTATGGAGAGGGGAGGAATAGTGGAGCAGCATGTACTGTACTATCGAGAGGGGAGGAAGAGAGGAGCAGCATGTACTGTACTATGCAGAGGGGGGGAAGAGAGGAGCAGCATGTACTGTACTATGGAGAGGGGAGGAAGAGAGGAGCAGCATGTACTGTACTATGGACAGGGGAGGAAGAGAGGAGCTGCATGTACTGTACTATGGAGAGGGGAGGAAGAGAGGAGCAGCATGTACTGTACTATGGACAGGGGAGGAAGAGAGGAGCAGCATGTACTGTACTATGGAGAGGGGAGGAAGAGAGGAGCAGCATGTACTGTACTATGGAGAGCGGAGGAAGAGAGGAGCAGCATGTACTGTACTATGGAGAGCGGAGGAAGAGAGGAGCAGCATGTACTGTACTATGGAGAGGGGGGGGGAAGGAAGGAGCAGCATGTACTGTACTATGGACAGGGGAGGAAGAGAGGAGCAGCATGTACTGTACTATGGAGAGCGGAGGAAGAGAGGAGCAGCATGTACTGTACTATGGAGAGGGGGGGGGGGGAGGAAGGAGCAGCATGTACTGTACTATGGAGAGGGGAGGAAGAGAGGAGCAGCATGTACTGTACTATGGAGAGGGGGGGAAAAAGAGGAGCAGCATGTACTGTACTATGGAGAGGGGAGGAAGAGAGGAGCAGCATGTACTGTACTATGGAGAGGGGAGGAAGAGAGGAGCAGCATGTACTGTACTATGGAGAGGGGGGGGGGGAGAAGAGGAGCAACATGTACTGTACTATGGAGAGGGGAGGAAGAGAGGAGCAGCATGTACTGTACTATGGACAGGGGAGGAAGAGAGGAGCAGCATGTACTGTACTATGGAGAGGGGGGAAGAAGAGAAGCAGCATGTACTGTACTATGGAGAGGGGAGGAAGAGAGGAGCAGCATGTACTGTACTATGGACAAAGGAGGAAGAGAGGAGCAGCATGTACTGTACTATGGAGAGGGGAGGAAGAGAGGAGCAGCATGTACTGTACTATGGATAGGGGAGGAAGAGAAGAGCAGCATGTACTGTACTATGGACAGAGGAGGAAGAGAGGAGCAGCATGTACTGTACTATGAAGAGGGGGGGGAAGGAAGGAGCAGCATGTACTGTACTATGGAGAGGGGAGGAAGAGAGGAGCAGCTTGCGCTGTACTATGGAGAGGGGGGGGGGAGGAAGGAGCAGCATGTACTGTACTATGGAGAGGGGAGGAAGAGAGGAGCAGCATGTGCTGTACTATGGAGAGGGGAGGAAGAGAGAGGGGGGGGGGGGAAGAAGAGGAGCAGCATGTACTGTACTATGGAGAAGGGGGGGAGAAGAGGAGCAGCATGTACTGTACTATGCAGAGGGGAGGAAGAGAGGAGCAGCATGTACTGTACTATGGACAGGGGAGGAAAAGAGGAGCAGCATGTACTGTACTATGGAGAGGGGGGAAGGAAGGAGCAGCATGTACTGTACTATGGAGAGGGGAGGAAGAGAGGAGCAGCATGTACTGTACTATGCAGAGGGGAGGAAGAGAGGAGCAGCATGTACTGTACTATGCAGAGGGGAGGAAGAGAGGAGCAGCATGTACTGTACTATGGAGTGGGGGGGGGGGAAGGAAGGAGCAGCATGTACTGTACTGTGGAGAGGGGGGGAAGGAAGGAGCAGCATGTACTGTACTATGGAGAGGGGAGGAAGAGAGGAGCAGCATGTGCTGTACTATGGAGAGGGGGGGGGGAGGAAGGAGCAGCATGTACTGTACTATGGAGGGGGGGGAGGAAGGAGCAGCATGTACTGTACTATGGAGAGGGGAGGAAGAGAGGAGCAGCATGTGCTGTACTATGGAGAGGGGAGGAAGAGAGGAGCAGCATGTATTGTGCTATGGAGAGGGGGGGGGGAAGAAAGGAGCAGCATGTACTATACTATAGACAGGGGAGGAAGAGAGGAGCAGCATGTACTGTACTATGGAGAGGGGAGGAAGAGAGGAGCAGCATGTACTGTACTATGGAGAGGGGAGGAAGAGAGGAGCAGCATGTACTGTACTATGGAGAGGGGAGGAAGAGAGTAGCAGCATGTACTGTACTATGGAGAGGGGGGGAAGGAAGGAGCAGCATGTACTGTACTATGGAGAGGGGGGGGGGGAAGGAAGGAGCAGCATGTACTGTACTATGGACAGGGGAGGAAGAGAGGAGCAGCATGTACTGTACTATGGAGAGGGGAGGAAGAGAGGAGCAGCATGTACTGTACTATGGACAGGGGAGGAAGAGAGGAGCAGCATGTACTGTACTATGGACAGGGGAGGAAGAGAGGAGCAGCATGTACTGTACTATGGACAGGGGAGGAAGAGAGGAGCAGCATGTACTGTACTATGGAGAGGGGAGGAAGAGAGGAGCAGCATGTACTGTACTATGGAGAGGGGGGGGGGTGGGGAAGGAAGGAGCAGCATGTACTGTACTATGGAGAGGGGGGGAAGGAAGGAGCAGCATGTTCTGTACTATGGAGAGGGGAGGAAGAGAGGAGCAGCATGAGCAGCATGTACTGTACTTTGGAGAGGGGAGGAAGAGAGGAGCAGCATGTACTGTACTATGGAGAGGGGAGGAAGAGAGGAGCAGCATGTACTGTACTATGGACAGGGGAGGAAGAGATGAGCAGCATGTACTGTACTATGGACAGGGGAGGAAGAGAGGAGCAGCATGTACTGTACTATGGACAGGGCAGGAAGAGAGGAGCAGCATGTACTGTACTATGGACAGAGGAGGAAGAGAGGAGCAGCATGTACTGTACTATGGAGAGGGGAGGAAGAGAGGAGCAGCATGTACTGTACTATGGAGAGGGGGGGGGGGAAGGAAGGAGCAGCATGTACTGTACTATGGAGAGGGGAGGAAGAGGGGAGCAGCATGTACTGTACTATGGAGAGGGGAGAAAGAGAGGAGCAGCATGTACTGTATTATGGAGAGGGGGGGGGGGAGAAGAGGAGCTGCATGTACTGTACTATGGAGAGGGGAGGAAGAGAGGAGCAACATGTACTGTACTATGGAGAGGGGAGGAAGAGAGGAGCAGCATGTACTGTACTATGGACAAGGGAGGAAGAGAGGAGAAGCATGTACTGTACTATGGACAGGGGAGGAAGAGAGGAGCAGCATGTACTGTACTATGGAGAGGGGGAGAAGGAAGGAGCAGCATGTACTGTACTATGGAGAGGAGAGGAAGAGAGGAGCAGCATGTACTGTACTATGGAGAGGGGGGGGGAGGAAGGAGCAGCATGTACTGTACTATGGAGAGGGGAGGAAGAGAGGAGCAGCATGTACTGTACTATGGAGCGGGGAGGAAGAGAGGAGCAGCATGTACTGTACTATGGAGAGGGGGGGAAGAGAGGAACAGCATGTACTGTACTATGAAGAGGGGAGGAAGAGAGGAGCAGCATGTACTGTACTATGGAGAGGGGGGGGGGGGGCGAAGGAGCAGCATGTACTGTACTATGGAGAGGGGAGGATGAGAGGAACAGCATGTACTGTACTATGGAGAGGGGGGGGGGGGGAAGGAGAGGAGAAGCATGTACTGTACTATAGACAGGGGAGGAAGAGAGGAGCAGCATGTACTGTACTATGGAGAGGGGAGGAAGAGAGGAGCAGCATGTGCTGTACTATGGAGAGGGGAGGAATAGTGGAGCAGCATGTACTGTGCTATGGACAGGGGAGGAAGAGAGGAGCAGCATGTACTGTACTATGGAGAGGGGAGGAAGAGAGGAGCAGCATGTGCTGTACTATGGAGAGGGGAGGAATAGTGGAGCAGCATGTACTGTACTATCGAGAGGGGAGGAAGAGAGGAGCAGCATGTACTGTACTATGCAGAGGGGGGGAAGAGAGGAGCAGCATGTACTGTACTATGGAGAGGGGAGGAAGAGAGGAGCAGCATGTACTGTACTATGGACAGGGGAGGAAGAGAGGAGCTGCATGTACTGTACTATGGAGAGGGGAGGAAGAGAGGAGCAGCATGTACTGTACTATGGACAGGGGAGGAAGAGAGGAGCAGCATGTACTGTACTATGGACAGGGGAGGAAGAGAGGAGCAGCATGTACTGTACTATGGACAGGGGAGGAAGAGAGGAGCAGCATGTACTGTACTATGGAGAGGGGAGGAAGAGAGGAGCAGCATGTACTGTACTATGGAGAGGGGAGGAAGAGAGGAGCAGCATGTACTGTACTATGGACAGGGGAGGAAGAGAGGAGCAGCATGTACTGTACTATGGACAGGGGAGGAAGAGAGGAGCAGCATGTACTGTACTATGGAGAGGGGAGGAAGAGAGGAGCAGCATGTACTGTACTATGGACAGGGGAGGAAGAGAGGAGCAGCATGTACTGTACTATGGACAGGGGAGGAAGAGAGGAGCAGCATGTACTGTACTATGGAGAGGGGGGGGGGGAGAGGAGCAGCATGTACTGTACTATGGACAGGGGAGGAAGAGAGGAGCAGCATGTACTGTACTATGGACAGGGGAGGAAGAGAGGAGCAGCATGTACTGTACTATGGAGAGGGGAGGAAGAGAGGAGCAGCATGTACTGTACTATGGACAGGGGAGGAAGAGAGGAGCAGCATGTACTGCATGTACTGTACTTTATTTAGGTGCCTGTACCCCGCAGACTGGCCACAGAGAGAATCATGTTTCACCAAACAGGATGACCAGGTGAAGGTACACAAGCTGCTAGCAGTGTACCTATGGCAGATCCTGCACACAGCATCATTTAAATCGTTACTTCACCACATTCCTTGTGTATATATTGCAGCCTATGCTCAAATCCACCTGACAGCAAGCTTAATGTACGTTCAGTGGCATAACCTCCGCATGTCCACTCACCTGTGTTATAGGTGGGCACTCCCGGAGGGGGATCATGGTGCTCCTAGGCTGCTGTGAAGTATCCTGCGTCCCCCTGTCTCCAGCATTCCCCTCATCTGTCTCTTCTTTCCCTCCATCACACAGCCCCTTCCTCCCCTCCCCTTGCAGAGGGTGTAACACTGATACCTGTGTTGGGGAAGGGAGGGGGGTGCTGGGTGGAGACAGCCTATTGGCTGCCACCTTAAAGGAAGCCAGACTGAAGAATCTGAAACTGTATTACTTACTTTTTTTTAATCATTATATTAATCTTTTAATACAGATATAATGAAAAGGGGAAGAAAGTGTGAAAATGGATTGATGTGTATGAGTGCTTTGTAACACTTCGAAAGCTCGAAAACAAAAAATCGCTATCTTTTAGCACAGCCTGATCTTCTATGGGCTAGTTCAGGCACAGGCAAGTACGGTGTCGATAACGCTGCACTGTTCAGTCTCCAAGCCGCCAGGAATATCTGCACAGGCAATTGAGTGCGGTCATTTACATGGATGGCTGCAATTGGCCAGATAGTGACCAAATGTTCAAGACCACTACCTGTAATTTCACCTGGCTGTCATTCTAAGTGTACCTAGTAGTGTGCACAAGTTGTAGGCAGGTGTGAACAAATGTTGTAAACAAATAATGCTTTAAATAATTGTTAATCATTTATTTTCATAAATCAACAAGATGCAGTGAACGAACAAGAAGAGTAATCTAAAAGAAATCAATATTTGGTGTGACCACGCTTTGCCTTCAAAACAGCATAATTTCTTGTAGGTACACTAGCACACAGTTTTTGAACGTACTCGGCTGGTAGGTCGTTCCAAACATCTTTGAGACAGGGGCGTAGCAATAGGGGGTGCAGAAGTTGCGAATGTATCAGGGCCCTTGGGCCAAAGGGGCCCTGAGGGGCCCTCCCTCAACTTCAGTATTAGCTCTTTATTGGTCCTGTACTCATAATAATCATTTTTATAGACACTTTGAATAGTAGTAATCATTAACAAAGTGCTCACCATTCTCTTCTTGTACCTCTGACACTGTAGTTCTCAGTGGCAGGTTTTGGTGCACCATGTCAATTGTTATGTATAGAGTGCTTGGGTGCCCCAATGTAAAACTTGCATCAGGGTCCACAGCTCCTTAGCTACGCCACTGCTTGGAGAATTAACCAGAGGTCTTCTGTGGATGTAGGCTTCCTCACATCCTTTTGCCTCAGTCTTCATGTAATCCCAGACTCCCTCAATGAAGTTGAGATCAGGGCTCTGTGGGGGCCATACCATCACTTCCAGAACTTCTTCTTTACACTGAACATAGTTCTTCATGACTTTGAATGTATGTTTTGGGTCGTTGTCCTGCTGCAGAATAAATTTAGGCCAATCATACGCTTCCCTGATGGTATTGCAAGATGGATAAGTATATCCCTATATTTCTCAACATTGAGAACACCATTCTAACCAAATCTCCAACTCCATTTGCAGAAATGCAGCCCCAAACGCTGAAGGAACCTCCACCATACTTTACTGTTGCCTGCAGACACTCATTGTACCGCTCCCCAGCCCTTCGAGGCATAAACTGCCTTCTGCTACAGCCAAATATTTTAAATTTTGACTCATCAGTCTAAAAAATAAAAATCCGCATCCACTTACCTGGGGCTTCCTCCAACCTGTGGCAGACAGGAGGTGCCCTCCGTGTCGCTCAGCAGGCACCCGGTGGTCTCCGGTGGCGCGCCCGACCTGGTCGGGCTTTACTGCGCAGGCTTAGAACTACTGAGCCGTGAGGCGCATTTTGGAACGCAGAAGAAACCCGACCTGGCCGCCGGCCTGGCCAGGTCGGGCGCGCCACCGGAGACCACTGAGAGCCTGCGGAGCGGCGCCGAGGGCACCTCCTGCCTGCCACGGGCTGGAGGAAGCCCCAGGTAAGTGGATGCGGATTTTAATTTTTTTTTAATAGTCCCTGAACCTTCCCTTTAACGTTGCCTGTTTCTTTGTGCTTCTTTAAGAGAGCTAATTATAAGAGTTGATCCTGGTTTAAAAGCAAAAGGTAGTAACACCAAAATTTGATTTGATTTAGATGTTACTCTTGTTCACTCACTTTGCATTTTTTAAATTGCCTCCGACTGATTTCAAATGGTCTGAAGTACAGTAAGTGTGGAAACCAAGATAAAACTCCCAGCAGATCTACAAAAATATTTGTCTGAAACACTCATGAGAGGGCAGAATGATGGCTAAGTAGCTAGCACTATCAACTTGCAGAACCAAAATCCCAGGTTCATTGTACCTATGTATCTATGTATGCAGACTGTATGTTCTCCTCATATCTGTGTGGGATCCCTCTAGGTTCTCTGGTTTCCTCCAGATACTCTGGTTTTCTCCCTCCTTCAGGGATTATTAGTGATGTGGAACATTCAATGTACTCTGTACAGTGCAGTGGAAGACGTGAGCACTATAGCAATGCATAACAATTAACTAGAGATATTAGTTGCATATTGTTGGTCTGAAAACATGTTGGAAGCTGAGCACAGCACATTACAAGGTCCTACTTACAGTGAATACTTCCAAAACTAGCCATACAGTACATAACAGCAGATATACACTGGAAGCAGACTTACCTGGAAGCTGCACCTTGCATGCAGTGTACTGTCCAGGACCAGCACAGCCAGCTACTACTGTACCCTGCAGCAAATCCAGTATAGGTAGCCTGATGTCCTCCACTTACTTATGAGTATAAAACATATTTATTTCAATAACTAACGACCGCCTCAGCCAATAATCTGGTGTGTACGGCAACTCCCAACAACCACCGATGGGCTAGTGATCCGCTTGTTGCTTCAACAGAACACATTGTCAGCTGTACAGCTACCACACATATGTGATGTTGATCCCAGATAGGCAACATCAGTTAGCCAGTGTGTATGCGCCTTAACTCTCACCTATTGTATTTATATGCACAGGGAACAAATTTTGGTCTCTGCTTGTCCTCCTCCCGTTTATGTAGCCTGATGTTTCCACCTCAGTATAGGCAGCTAGATCCTCTCCATCCATCCCTGATGTCCCCCCCCCCCATGTAGCCTGATGCCCCATAGTATAGTTAGCCTCATGTCCCCCCCTCAGTATAGTTAGCCTGATGTCTCATCCCCCAGTGGCCTGATGTCCCCCCCTCAGTATAGTTAGCCTGATGTCTCATCCCCCACTGGCCTGATGTCCCCCCCTCAGTATAGCTAGCCTGATGTCCACCCCTCAGTATAGTTAGCCTGATGTGTCAATCCTCCCCCGGCAGCCTGAGGTCCCTCCCCCTCAGTATAGTTAGCCTCATGTCCCCCCCTCAGTATAGTTAGCCTGATGTCTCATCCCCCAGTAGCCTGATGTCCCCCCCTCAGTATAGTTAGCCTGATGTCTCATCCCCCAGTGGCCTGATGTCCCCCCCCTTAGTATAGTTAGCCTGATGTCCACCCCTCAGTATAGTTAGCCTGATGTGTCAATCCTCCCCCGGTAGCCTGAGGTCCCTCCCCCTCAGTATAGTTAGCCTGATATCTCAATCCCCCTGGTAGCCTGAGGTTCCTCCCCCTCAGTATAGTTAGCCTGATGTCTCAATCCCCCTGGTAGCCTGAGGTCCCTCCCCCTCAGTATAGTTAGCCTGATGTGTCATTCCCCCCCCCCCCCCCGTTGGACTGATGTCCCCCCTATCCCCCCCTACATTCAGGTAGGCACTGAATGTGCTGGGCCTGGCAGTGACACAGTAGGAATTAGCAAGGGGCCAAGGGCCAGCTGCGACTGACTGACAGGGCTGTATATGCAAGTGTCTGTGGGACACACAAAAAAACAAAACAAAAATAGATCACAAGAACAACATTAGCTCTCAAAAGAGCTGTTGAGGGGTACTTTTTAGCAATAAGTATCAGCAAGGAGCAAGCTAACAAGCCACATAAGAGCCTAACTAAGCTTTCCCTATGTCTACAGCAGGTTCCTCTCCCTTCTCTAATTATTGCAGCCACATGAGTGAGGGAAATGGCCAACACTGCCTGCCTTTTATAAGGGGGGGGGGGGGGGGCTCCAGGAGGAAGTGTAGCCTGATTGGCTACCATGTGTCTGCTGACTGTGATGCAGAGGGTCAAAGTTGAGCCTAATGATGTAGTATAGGGGCAGGTGGAACTAGCATATAGTTCGCGATTCATCGCGAATGCGACCACAGAAGTTTGCGAGAATCGGTTTGCGGTTGAACCATTCTGGCCATCTCTAGTGTCACTTTCTTCTCCCCTGTTGACCAATCACGCACCAGGGAAGAAGTGACCAGTAAGAAGGAGAATCAGGTGGGCTGGCTGTTTGCTGAGCTACCGCACCACTTACAGTGGACACATCTTGGACGATAGGGTGGTGGGGGGACTCGGTACTGGAGTACATCTACAAAAAAAAAAACATTTTTAAAAAAATTAAAAACAATGGCGTTGTTTTTAAGTGTTTAAACGGAACCAGAGAGGGTCAAATATATATACCTGTGGATTCCTCCAGCCCCATATGCACGGATTGCTCCCACGCCGCCGTCCTCTGCTGCCTGGAACCGCCGATACCGGGTCCGGTCATTACCGCCAGTCGGCCGGCGGACGCGTCCCAATTCTCTGCATCACAGTGGGCTCCCTCCATACAGGTACGTGTGCGGCTGCCTACTGCGCAGCCGCATGCGTACGGGTATGGAGGGAGCCCCTGTGATGTGGACAATTGGCCGCGTCCGCCGGAAGTGACGGGCCCGGCAGATCCAGGAAGCGGAGGACGGCGGCGTGGGAGCGATTCAGGCTTATGGGGCTGGAAGAAGCCCCAGGTATGTATAAAATCTTTTCCTTTTTTCACCCCCCATTTCTCTCTGGTTCCCTTTAAAAAAAATTTTTTTGTAGATATCCCTAATAAACTTATTGTTCAGAGTCAACTGGTTGTTGTGCATATATTTTCCTCCGTACAGAAGCTCTTTTCTTTTGTATATGGTTTATGTTTTTCTTCTGTTGAGGCACTTATTATGGTGCAATGTATTAGACCCACTTCAGGTTAGTGCTATCAATGAAGGCATGACATTATTCAGCCACTGTAACAGAGTAATTGCAGCACACACATTTACGCATTACAATCCAAGCCACATAACACATTAAGGCAACAAGATGATTGAAACGTTACATTGAGCATTTTCACAACTTGTTTGCCTGAGCACCCAGAGCTCCCCTCTCTGCACAGGCTTGCTTTGCTAATGGAAGCTCAGGCTACAAAAGGCCATCCGTGAAAAGTTTAGCACCAAGAGATAAAGTTTAAAAAAACCTGTGATAAAAATTGTGCCTAAAACATTCAAGCCAGATATAGTCCAGAGCTAGTTGATATCTGGTATTGCTGTCACCTCACCTATTCTATACACCCCAATTTTTTGATATAAGAAAGAGGGCACACTTTCAAAGGGCCCTAAACAGGTGATAAAAACAGAATTTACACTTATCTGTGGCTTCCTCCAGCCCACCATAGGCCGTGAGGTCCTCTGGCGTCCTTCTGGCTCCTTCCCTGGTCCAGGGACGGATCTAGGGGAGGGGGGGGGCAAGCGGGTATCTTGCCCCAGGTGCAGTTTGTTAAATTCTTAAAAAGGAGGCAAAATGAATGGCAGTTTAGGCGCCAAAACCTGACCTTTAGGCGCCAAAACCTGACCTTGCCCCAGGCGCAACTTGGTCTTGATCCGTCCCTGCCCTGGTCCCAGCTCTGGTTACACAACATCTTCAGCCTGAAGTCGTTAGGTCTGCTTCCCGCTGCGGACGATCGCGTCATCACGCGGCCGGCATTTGAGTCCTGCGCATGCGCGGTTCTCTAGGATTGAACTGCGCATGCACAGGACTCACATTCCGGCTGGCGTGATGATGCGTAGCCGGCAGGCGTGATGACGTGATCGTCCGCAGCGGGAAGCAGACCTGACGACTTCAGGCCGAAGTCGACGTGTAACCAGAGCCGGGACCAGGAAAGGAGCCAGGAGGACCTTGCGACCTACAGTGGGCTGGAGGAAGCCCCAGGTAAGTGTAAATTCTGTTTTTATAACCTGCTCAGGGTCCCTTTAAGACACACCCCTGACACACCTCTAGCCACCCCCAGCCACACCCTTTGCCATGCGTATCACAAAGAATTCAGAATAAAAAGATGTTTATCATTCAAACCACATTGGTCTATTCTATCATTAGTTTTTCTTCATTTTAACATTAGAAAATAAGAAATATATCAACTTAATTGATGGGGATAGAGTTGAAATCAGTTCAACACATTTTTCAGGAGAAAAATACGTAAATGTACATATATCTGGCCATCAGTCCTGAAAGAGGGACAAATGAGGAAGAAAGAGGGACAGAGGGATTTGTTTCAAACAGGGACTGTTGGGAGCCATTCTCTGCACTGCAGCAGGAGTTCCTGGACTTCCTGGTAACATTGTCATTCTGTCTCCTCAGTCTCCCAGCTTTCACTACCAACAGCCAGTGATACAGTTACCTCTCCCCATTGTGCCCGGAGTCCCCCCCTCAGCCGGCTGGTTCCCACGCTGTGCCTTGTTCATTCATGTGAGGCGCTCTTCTGCTTCACAATAAGGCTGTGTGTGATCTGCACCTACTGCGCACTCTACTGCCAGCTGCTGAAAATGCCTGGCTCTACTCATTTCTGGATACTTTATATGACTGTATGTGTCATTCTGCTACCGTATCATCTTGTGACTATATATCAGCTAGGAATCCCCTGAGATTGTAACTTAAGCTGCCCATACACTTGTCAATCTGTCACCAGATCGACCATCAGATAGATCCCTCCCTGATCATAGAGGGATATATTGCCTGCCCATACACTGCAGAAAGATTACCAACAGATTTTAAGCATAAAATCTATTGGAAATTGTCGTAGTGGTATATACCCAACCCCCCTCCCTTCCCCCACCCCGGTCATGGCAGAACCATGAAATTGCCATCTCTATCAGGATTATATTATGGAGAAATATGGACAAGTCATACATTCAAGATCCATTCTCTCTACGAAAGCAAGGGGTTACCTACTTTCTAGCACAGGGATAAAATCTCAGTACTGCCCGCAAAGCAGGGTCGCATAAAAGAACAAGGTTGAAATCGAGCCTCAGTTTTCCATCAATGAAGGTACCTGGAGCCAGCAAGAGAACTCATGAGGCTGGCTTTTATTTTGAATGGACTCTTAAACAAGCAACTTGTGCTTGCATTTCCACAAACTGGACTTAGACTACTTCCAAAAGCCTACTGTATTTTTTGGCGTATAAGACACTCCGGAATATAAGTAGTGAAGTTTGGGAGTTGGATATACTCCCAATAGTGTGAACTGGCCGTTCCAAAACACTGGGCAGCTCATGGATCTACTAAGGCAAAGAAGACAGGACCGGCTGCTGTCCCTCCTCAAGTGAGCGGGAGACCGGGTTCTTGTTGGTATCTAGTGGGTGGTTGTGAAAATGAAGCAGCCGGCGGGGAGTCCGATATGCACGAGGTGGCAGCGGCCTTTATACCACAGTGCTACCTCCAGCTTTCACCGAAGAGACAGAGAGCGGTGTGAATGTTTCACGTGGGTGCCTCCTCCATGAAACACGTTATCTTTCTAATAACCATACAGCTATACGCTGCATTAATATCCCCTGTTGTATACTTTTAGTGGGATTGCTAAGCAACTGAGTGACGCCAGGCCCAACAGTGTGCAGCAGTGGTTGGTTTGCGCTACACACCGCTCTTCATCTTTTTGGTGAGACCTGGAGGTAGCGCTGTGGCACAAACACCGCTGCCACCTCGTGAATGCCGGCTGCAACACCTTGACGACCAACCACTCGATACCAACGAGAGCCCGGATCACGGCTCAATTGACGAATGACAACTGCTTACATTGGCTGGTTCCATGCAAACAGCTGAACTGCTATCAGGTGTGACCTGTCCTGGTTAGGACATTAATCCACATTTATCACCCCACTTTGAACACTCTTCTTGTTTTCTTTGCTCTGGCATATAAGACTCAGTTCCTGCTCACCCCCTGTGTCTCCGCACCCATGTGTCTCCATTCACCCCATCTGTCTCTGCTCCCCCCTGTATAATTAGCAGTGTTGGGAGTGTGTCTCACCTAATCCATGGCTCAATCGGAGATCGCAGACCTCTTCTCTCCTGCATGGCTCCCCTACTGTTGACTTCTGCAGATGATGCGATCAGCTTAGAATAGTCAGGATTGACCTTTCCCCTTATGATTGAAAGGTGGTGGCAGCTTAACTGTAAGAGTGTGCGTAGTAAAGTGCTGGTGTTTTTTATGTGTTTCCTCCTGGCCTGTCGGTTTGCCCAATTCCAGAAGCTCTGGCATACTGATTGCATCCACAAGATTGTATGGTCTGTAGGCTGAAGCAGATTGGGAGGCACTAAGTGGTCCGGCCAGTAGGGGGCGTGTAAACCCCCCTCCCTATGGTGAGAGTTGAAAACTCACCTGTCTGCTCACGGTGACTCCTGGCCTTGTCCTGTGTCTGGCGTCATCACGAGTGCCTGTATCGCATGACTTTGGGCATGCAGTGACATCACTATGTGTCGGTGTCTTGTGGAACAGGTGGTTGTGTTGACATCAGACACCGGAGGCAAGAAGTCGCACCGTTGTGACAGGTAAGCCTTCAACACTCACTACTGGCATGGGAGGGACACATACACTTGAGCGATGCCAGCTGGGGTCCAATGGGAAATTGAATGCTGTTACTGCTGTTTACCCGATTGAGCCCATGCGGTCAAGATTTTCCGCCATGCCCGATCAATCTATTCAACAAATTGGAGGAGAAAGCCATGCTTGAGCAGCTTGGTTACTGGGCATGTGCAGACCCCAAAACTAGGGATGGTCGGAAATGCCAATTTCCGATTTCACGGAAAATCCGCATTCCACCATTGCCAATTAATGCTACTGCTACCTATTCCGCTTTCCCCTACCAATTTCCGCATTCCGATGTGGATTTCCGCCAGAAATCGCTGAAATTTCAGCCGAATTTAACATCGATTTTCTCAAAAACTTTAAGGTCTTTTTGAAAACTTTTTTTTCATCTTGTTCACAAGATTCTGTTTAATAAACCCTGAAAATGTGGTGAGTCTAGGTCTTATGGGGGCTTTGCTATTAACCGCTAAAGTCGGCGGATTTTTACTGTAATGACAAATACAGAAAATCCGCATTATCCGATATGCTGTAATTTTAAGCCAATCAGAAGACTCAGAATGAATAAACCAATCAGAGAATACGGAAATTTACCCATTCTCTGATTGGTGTATTCATTCCCAGTCTTCTGATTGGCTTAAAATTACCGCATATCGGATAATGCAGATTTTCTGCATTTTACATTACAGTAAAAATCCACCGACTTTAGCGGTTAATAGCAAACCCCCTATAAGACCTAGACTCACCACATTTTCAGGGTTTATTAAACAGAATTTGTGAACTAGATGAATAAACATTTTTCAAAAAGACCTTATAGTTTTTGAGAAAATCGATGTTAAAACTAGCAGAAATTTCAGCGATTTCCGGCAAAAATCCGCCTATTGCACTTGTATTACCGATTTCCGCATTCCGATGCGGAAATGCAATTTCCGATCAGAAATTGCATTTCCGCGGAATCCGAATGAGCATCCCTACCCAAAACACATATAGCCAAATTGTGTAAAAACGGAAAATTGTATACTTACCTACCGGTAATTTTCCTTTCCTGGTGCATCTCCATGGCAACATACTCATGGGTTAATTCCTGATCCAATTAACCCTGACAGGCTCATTAATATAAAAGTTTTCAGTTGACCGCCTACGGCCATTCTTTTGAATATTAGCTCTCCCGAGGGAGGGTTCGTATGTTGCCATGGAGATGCACCAGGAAAGGAAAATTACCGGTAGGTAAGTATACAATTTTCCGTTTTCCATGGTGCCTCCATGGCCACATACTCATGGGATGTATATAGCCAAAAAACCAAACATCACTCAAGGGTGGGTAATGCTGAAAACTTAACAATTAAATTTATTATATCATAGTTTCAAGTAGCAGATAGTACAACTCTTCCAAACTCTGCTGTAGTCAATGCCATTGGGTCAACTTGGTAGTGATTCACGAAAGTGTGCACTGTTGCCTAACTTGCAGCTTTGCAAATGGTCTCTGCTGATACTCTGGCATGTGCTGCCCAGGATGCGGCTATACCTCGAGGTGAATGTCCCGATACTTGCTTGGGAGGTTCAAGACCTGTTGCTCTGTATGCTCTATTTATGATTTTAGCAATCCAGGTTGAAATAGTACGTTTTAAGGCTTGTTGTCCTTTTCTATATCCTGACGGAATAATGAACAACTGTTCCGATTTTCTAAAGTCCTTGGTCTTTTCTAAATAAGTTTGGAGTATATCCGATATATCTAATGGATGTTTCTTTTTTGATATTTGCTCTGTACCTTGCAGTTCATTATCCTCTTCAAGAAACATTACTGGTAAAGAAATTTCTCGATTAATGTGGAAATTTGAAACTACTTTTGGGAGAAACTGTGGGCAAGGCCTGAGAATCACCCTGTCATTGTAGAATGAAGTGTATGGCTCTGTGATTCCAAAAGCTTGTATTTCTGATACTCTGCTGGAGGAAGCTATAGAAACTAAAAAGACTGCCTTTTGAGTTAGATTTTGTAGATTACAGTTTTCTGTAGGTATAAACGGTTCTTGTTCCAGAAACCTCAATACTAAGGGTAAATCCCACTTTGGATATAAGTTCTTTCTTGGTGGTCTCAACCTTAATACAGCTCTAATGAATTGTTGTATCAAAACATTCTTTGACCACTGGACTCCCGAGAAAGCTGAGAACGCAGATACTTGTACTTTTATCGAGCTGAGACTTAAGCCGAGATCTATGCCCTTTTGCAAAAAGGTAAGTATATGTGCTACTGTGACGCCGGGCGACGCCCAGTCGTCCGAGGATTCGCGGCCGATTGTCCGATCGCAACCGTGATCGGAAAACTGACATTCTTTATTTTTAAAATAGAAGTTTTTCCTTCCTGCCTTCCCCCCCCCCTTTTGCCATGAGGGCTGAATGGGCCTGCGTTAGCATATGGCTAAAGCAACCTGGTTTAGCAAGAAATCCTGTTAAGGCTCCCGGAAAAGCTCTGGTGACACTAATGTGCTAATTGGGCAGAGCTGAAATACCAACAGAGTCTATTCAACAGGGGAAGCTAGCACAGCATGAGGTCTATTGACACCTACATTCCTCCCAGTCTTGACGGCACCGACTAAACTGAGTATGGAATGCATGGTGTTGATAACTTTGTCACATTTTGCAAATACCATCCATGGGAGGAATATGAAAATTACATAATTTTGTTTCCCTAATTCTGTAGAATATGGTGATACTAGACATAGCCAGGTAACCCGAGCAGGGGCTGAGATATGAATAATGGGGTCCCCGTGCGCCCCAAATATTGCAAGTTTGATGTCCTATGAACGTGTATTCTCAGCCCAATCTGAATATGAAATCGGTTTGCATGTGCGACAAAACCCCGGCGGGGTATGAAATTGGACATATTTTGTGGATGGCTGGAAGTTCCTCCCCTGAGAACTCACTGCCTGACACGCCCCTGGGCTGAGCTTGAGACTCCGCCCAGAAATGTCAGTGCTCAAAACTGATTGCATGAGGACCCCCAGCCAATTCCCCCACTTTCCATCATACCGAAAAGACTGCCACTGCTTGGGGAAATAGCAGTGGCCATCTTGCAGGCGGAGCAACGGCCATGTGGTTCGGCCATATTGCGAACTAACTGCAACAAAGGAACTTTGTCTTTTCCCGAACGGACTTTCCACAGAATCATAAGTATTCGTTCTTTTTATCCCTTTTTCTTTTATGTACTGTGTTATCACTGTCTCTCATCGTTTAATTGTTCACGATTGTCTGTATATATTAATTATTTATATTGTAACAAATAAAGGCTTTTTAAAAGGTCTTTACCTCTCAGTAAAACCTTCTATTCAGTATACACAGACGAGACCTAAACTTCCGAAGGGACGCTACTGTTTTGATAGATAGATAGGAATTGCACAGTTTTAACCGGTTGTTTGTTTCACAGGTCTATAGCCAGTTAGCAGTTTTCTCTGGGCTGATAGAAAACAGAGATGGTGGCAAATCTACCCCTGGGTTGGAGTAAAAGTGTATTTTCGTAACCTCACAGGCTCCCTACTGCGTCGTGACGCTCAAACTCCGCCAATTCTACGCAGATTGCGTCCATAGCTCTCAATCTGTGTGCTAGAATCGGATCGGACGGTTTTGCGTGTTCACGGCCAGTGGGGCTCTTGTGACAGTGGTCGGCAGCGTTTGGGATCTGTGTGTGCTGATAGTATCTCAGGTAGGGCTATCGAATTAGCCCTATCGAGAAACGAACTAATTCGTTGGTAGTGACTGAGTGCAATATATTTTTCATATATACAGAGAGACTGTGTAACCAGTACCCCTCCCCTAAGTTTTCTTTTATTTGGCATGGAAATGTCCGGGAATTACAAGGTCATGGTCCTATCCGACCTGCAGAGTCTGTGCGAGGCGAGAGGCATGGACATCCGCGGCAAGAAACAGCAGGACCTGATAACGGACTTGTACCGATGGGATAGCCAGAATCTGCGGACGCTGGAGGTGTCCACTGTGGAGGACACCGGCTCATCTAACGCAAGTCGAGGGGAACCAGAGACTGAAGATCCTGTGCGTACCGAGGTTGAGCAACCCGCGGGCAATGCGGCAACAGATACGCAGGAGGCTGTCAGTGTGATCCCCGACCCCAGAACCCCTGAAAGTACTCGCCTGGAACCGGCCAGTACTGGACTGTCCAGTTATGTTGATCCAGTAATGCAGCAGGCATTGCAAAAGCTGATGGAAACTGATGTGGACAAGTACCTGCAGTACATGGCGGAGCAAAAGCGAGAGGAACGCCAATCTGCAGAGGCGCGGGGGAGACGACAGCATGAGCTGAACATGGCGAAAGTGCAGCAAGCCAGCCGGAGTTCAACGCCCAGCCTCCCTGCTGAAGGGACTGCCGCTCCAGTAAGTGCAAAATTTAAATTTGCTATTATCGAAAAAGACACTGACATTGACTTGTTTTTGAGGTCTTTCGAAAAGGCCTGCCGTCAGTATCGTCTGTCCCAAGACCAGTGGGCCAGACATCTGACACCCTTGCTGCGCTACAAAGCGCTTGATGCTTTCTCAGAGCTGCCTGTGGAAAAGGACAATGATTATACCGCTATAAAGGAGGCTATAATCACTAAGTACCAGCTGACGCCAGAAGCCTACCGGAAAAGGTTCAGGTCCTGGCAGAAAAAATCTACTGATTCTTATCAAGATGTGGTCAGCAGTCTGCTCACCACACTCCGCCAGTGGACGCTAGGCCTCACTAAAGGGTCTTACGGTGTCCTGGAGGACTTAATCGTCCTGGAGCAGTTTCTGAACATTTGCCCGGCTGATGTACGCCAGTTTGTGCTGGAGCGCCGACCGGCGTCAGCGACGGTCGCTGCAGACCTCGCTGAGACCTTTGCAACGACCAGGGTGCCGGAGACCCGCAGGACTGCCCCATCTAGCTGGAGAGGAGGTCAGTCCCACAATTTTGCAGACTCTCCTACCTCTGTGAGCCGTGCGCCCCAGAGGCCCTCCAGCGCAGCTGCTGCGTCCAGGCCTGCAGTAACAGAGGGCATCACCTGTCACTTTTGCCGCAAGCCCGGACACATGAAGTTTAACTGCCCGGAGCGGAGGCAGACCGCGCCAGCTCCTGCACCACCTACACCTCGCCCACGGCAACTGCTGCCAGCCAGCGCACCCCAGCCGGGAGCACCCAACAACGTCATGTTCGCAGGTGGGAGAGGGATCCACTCCGCTACGAGCAACCACCAGCTGGTTACAGTGAACGACCAGCTTGTTACCGGTTTCCGCGACACTGGAGCGGATGTCACCCTGGTGCGTGCGCACCTGGTCCCGACGGAAAATATCCTCCCTGACAAATACCTTACCCTCACTGGAGTGGGGGGCACTCTTTCTCGCATTCCCCAGGCTCGGGTGTCCATCGATTGGGGGGTGGGGGTTCAAGAGAAGGTTGTTGGGGTCCTGGACCAACTGCCGGTCCCAGTTTTGTTGGGGACCGACCTGGGCAAGCTTGTGTCCTATTATGAACCTGCCCCAAGCCCCTCAGACTGCCAGGAGGGAGACGGACTCTCCGCCCACACTAAGGTACTTTGCACCAAGGGGCAAGAACAGGGGGGAGGTGGGTTGAATGTGCCCAGTCCAGGGGTACCGAGTCCAATAGTACCTGTGTCACAGGTACCTGTGTTTGATATACCGATTGTTTGTGATGAAAATGTTGTTGTACCTGTCACTGTAATTCATGCATGCAGCCAGGATGTGAGTAATGCCAGTATGTGCCAGTCTGAAGGTGTACCTGTACTGGCAGTAACACGCAGCCGCGCTGCTCAGAACCTGGGCTCAGAGCAGGTGGAAGAGGTTCCGGCCTCCTCCCCCTCCTCTGACCACAGGGATGGTAGCCTTCAGCCACTAACTGCATATGCCACGGGCCAGCTGGCTGAGAGCGAGAGTGCTGCATTTGTGCAAGCACTCCAGACTGACCCTAGCCTCGAGGCACTCAGAAGACAGGCTTCGGAGCCCCTCACGAATGAAGGTACCTTCAAGGTATATTGGGAAGGTGGTAAGCTGTACAGCGAGCCTGTACAGCCCACCGAAGGTGAAACAAGTGTGGGTACCAAGTTGCTTGTGGTACCCAGTGCCTTCCGGGGGCATGTGCTGAAGTCCGCACATGACATTCCCCTGGCAGGGCACTTGGGAATCCACAAGACACTTGACCGTATCCAGGGTCATTTCTACTGGCCCAGGATGCGGATCGATGTGACCAACTATTGCCGCTCATGTACTGTTTGCCAAAAGGTAAAACGGGCTGGGAACCCCCGCAAGGCTCCCTTGTGTCCACTGCCAATCATAGGTGAGCCCTTTCACAGAGTGGCAGTCGACATAATTGGACCATTGCCCACTCCCAGCAGCAGTGGCAAAAGGTACATCCTGACGGTGGTGGATTACGCCACCCGCTATCCTGAGGCCATGGCGCTTTCCTCCCTGAGGGCGGACAAGGTAGCAGACGCGCTACTTAACATTTTCTCCCGAGTCGGGTTCCCTGCGGAGATGCTCTCCGATCAGGGATCCCAGTTTATGTCCGAACTCATGGAGGCCCTGTGCAAAAAGATACACATGACGCACATTGTCTCCAGTCCCTACCACCCGCAGACCAATGGACTGTGTGAACGGTTCAACGGGACGCTGAAGCAAATGCTGACCACGTTTGTTGAGTCGCAAGGTGGGGACTGGGAACGATACCTGCCTCATCTGTTGTTTGCGTACAGGGAGGTGCCGCTGGAGTCAACCGGGTTTTCCCCGTTTGAACTCCTGTATGGGAGGAATGTCCGAGGACCCTTACAATTGATGCGGGAGACATGGGAGGGCAAGGGCGACCCCACTGATGTCTCCGTGGTCGATTACGTCCTCAAGTTCAGGGACAAAATGGAGTCCCTGTCCGCAGTAGTGACCAACAACCTGGCCCAGGCTCAGGCCAAACAAAAAGCATGGTACGACCGCACTGCTGGAGAGCGGTCATTTGATGTGGGTGACAAGGTATATGCCCTTCTTCCCGTGAGGCAGAACAAGCTGCAAGCAGCCTGGGAGGGGCCTTTTACTGTAGTGCAGCGGTTAAACCCTCTGACGTATCTAGTGAACATGGGGGGCAGGAAGCAGAAGAGCTTTCATGTAAACATGCTGAAGGCCCACCATGACAGGACCCAGTATGCGCTGCCAGTGTGCAGCCGGTTAGAGCAGGGAGAGGCAGACCCCCTGTTAGACCTGCTGGCTGACGTACGAGATGTGGACGGCGACCTAAACGTCAATCCACAGCTCGCCTCAGCCCAGCAAGAGCAGTTACAGAAGGTGCTGGGCCAGTACCAGCACACCTTCTCCGGTATCCCGGGGCGGACCAGTATGGCGGTGCATGGGGTAGATACAGGTACCCATCCCCCCATCAGGCAATCCGCTTACCGTGTCTCTCCCGAGGTACAGGCGGACATGCAGAAGGAGGTGAGGGAGATGCTGGAGTTAGGGGTGGTTCAAAAGTCCAGTAGTGCCTGGGCAGCCCCTGTTGTCCTGGTCCCCAAGAAGGACCAGACAACTCGGTTCTGCGTAAACTACAGGAAACTGAACGCCATCACCACTACAGACGCCTACCCCATGCCTCGCATTGATGAGCTGCTAGATACACTGGCATCAGCCAGGTACCTATCAATCATGGATCTGAGCCGGGGGTATTGGCAGATACCACTTGCACCTGACGCGAGGCAAAAGTCGGCCTTCATCACCCCTTTCGGCCTCTTCGAGTTCACGATGATGCCCTTTGGGATGAAGAACGCCCCCGCCACGTTTCAGCGGGCCGTGAACGACCTGCTAGAGGGAATGCAAGGGTTCGCTGTAGCGTATCTGGATGACATTGCGGTGTTCAGCCCCACCTGGGAAGAACACCTCAAACACCTGTCCCAGGTACTAGAGAGGCTGGCCATGGCCAATCTGACGGTTAAACCGAGTAAGTGTCAGATTGGCATGACCGAGGTGCAGTACTTAGGTCACCGGGTGGGGGGTAACACCCTGAAACCTGACACGGGAAAGGTGGACGCCATCCTGGCATGGCCTCGACCTATCACGAAAAAGCAGGTCCAGGCGTTCCTGGGGACCGCCGGCTACTATAGGAAATTTGTTCCCGCCTATAGTACACTGGCGAAGCCCCTGACCGATGCCACTAGCAAGAAGCACCCCAAGGTTGTTAGCTGGACCCCCGCTTGCGAGAATGCCTTCCAGGCCTTGAAGCAGGCCCTCGCAAGCGCCCCTGTGCTTCAGGCCCCAGACTTCAGTCGTCGGTTTGTGGTGCAAACCGATGCCTCTGACTACGGTCTCGGCGCAGTCCTCAGCCAGGTGGATGGAAAGGGGGATGAACACCCTATCCTCTACCTGAGCCGGAAGCTCCTGCCCCGAGAGGTAGCCTACTCCACAACTGAAAAGGAGTGCCTGGCGATCGTGTGGGCCCTACAGAAACTGCAGTCGTATCTGTACGGCCGCTCCTTCACGATCGTCACTGATCACAATCCCCTGAGTTGGCTAAACCGTACTGCTGGAACCAACGGCAAGCTCCTACGGTGGAGCCTGTCATTGCAGCAGTACGACTTTACGATCCAACACAAAGCAGGCAGCCGACACCAAAACGCTGATGGGCTGTCGCGGTGTCAGGGGGAACCCGACCCAACAGCGCCAATAGCTGCTACGGAAGGCGTCCTGTTGACACCTCCCTGAGCAGAGCTCGGGAAGGGGGAGGTGTGACGCCGGGCGACGCCCAGTCGTCCGAGGATTCGCGGCCGATTGTCCGATCGCAACCGTGATCGGAAAACTGACATTCTTTATTTTTAAAATAGAAGTTTTTCCTTCCTGCCTTCCCCCCCCCCTTTTGCCATGAGGGCTGAATGGGCCTGCGTTAGCATATGGCTAAAGCAACCTGGTTTAGCAAGAAATCCTGTTAAGGCTCCCGGAAAAGCTCTGGTGACACTAATGTGCTAATTGGGCAGAGCTGAAATACCAACAGAGTCTATTCAACAGGGGAAGCTAGCACAGCATGAGGTCTATTGACACCTACATTCCTCCCAGTCTTGACGGCACCGACTAAACTGAGTATGGAATGCATGGTGTTGATAACTTTGTCACATTTTGCAAATACCATCCATGGGAGGAATATGAAAATTACATAATTTTGTTTCCCTAATTCTGTAGAATATGGTGATACTAGACATAGCCAGGTAACCCGAGCAGGGGCTGAGATATGAATAATGGGGTCCCCGTGCGCCCCAAATATTGCAAGTTTGATGTCCTATGAACGTGTATTCTCAGCCCAATCTGAATATGAAATCGGTTTGCATGTGCGACAAAACCCCGGCGGGGTATGAAATTGGACATATTTTGTGGATGGCTGGAAGTTCCTCCCCTGAGAACTCACTGCCTGACACGCCCCTGGGCTGAGCTTGAGACTCCGCCCAGAAATGTCAGTGCTCAAAACTGATTGCATGAGGACCCCCAGCCAATTCCCCCACTTTCCATCATACCGAAAAGACTGCCACTGCTTGGGGAAATAGCAGTGGCCATCTTGCAGGCGGAGCAACGGCCATGTGGTTCGGCCATATTGCGAACTAACTGCAACAAAGGAACTTTGTCTTTTCCCGAACGGACTTTCCACAGAATCATAAGTATTCGTTCTTTTTATCCCTTTTTCTTTTATGTACTGTGTTATCACTGTCTCTCATCGTTTAATTGTTCACGATTGTCTGTATATATTAATTATTTATATTGTAACAAATAAAGGCTTTTTAAAAGGTCTTTACCTCTCAGTAAAACCTTCTATTCAGTATACACAGACGAGACCTAAACTTCCGAAGGGACGCTACTGTTTTGATAGATAGATAGGAATTGCACAGTTTTAACCGGTTGTTTGTTTCACAGGTCTATAGCCAGTTAGCAGTTTTCTCTGGGCTGATAGAAAACAGAGATGGTGGCAAATCTACCCCTGGGTTGGAGTAAAAGTGTATTTTCGTAACCTCACAGGCTCCCTACTGCGTCGTGACGCTCAAACTCCACCAATTCTACGCAGATTGCGTCCATAGCTCTCAATCTGTGTGCTAGAATCGGATCGGACGGTTTTGCGTGTTCACGGCCAGTGGGGCTCTTGTGACAGCTACTGTGGGTTTCTGTGGATCTATCTGATTCTGGATCGCATATTCCACAAATTTTTTCCATATACTGCAGTATACTTTATTCGTTGACGCCTTTCTTGCGCTCTGTAAAGTGATAACCACTTCCTCTGGACATCCTAGATCTCTCAACTTTCTCCTCTCAGTTTCCATGCCGTTAGTTGTAACTTCTGTGGGAAAGGATGCAGAATACTGTTCTGAGATAAAAGATTCGGCAGTGGAGGCAGATGAATTGGTTCCGATATAGCCATCTGTAGTACAAGTGGAAACCAAGGCCTCCTGGGCCAATATGGTAGGATTACAATTGCTGTCGTTTTCTGTGATCTCAGCCGTTGTAGGAATCTGGCTATCAACGGCGTTGGTGGATAGGCATATACAAAGTTCGGCCATGGCTGGCTCATTGCATCTATCCCTTGTGACATTTGGTATGGGTACCTGGAATAGAAGTTCGTCAGTTTGTTGTTGTATTTTGTCGCAAACAGGTCGATCATTGGGGTGCCCCAATGTGTCACTAGTTGGTTGAAGATGTCCTGATTCAGTGACCATTCCAGGTTGTTCGGTGACGATCTCGAAAGGAAATCTGCTATCGTATTCTCCTTCCCAGGAATGTAAAATGCCGTTAGATTGTTCAATCTGTCCTGTGACCACATCATAATTTTCTCCATTATATTCATGAAAGTTCTGCTCCGCGTACCCCCTTGTCTCTGGAGATAAGCCACCACCGTCTTGTTGTCTGAATGTATACATAGAGAGGTTTTTGAAACTTGTCTCTCGAATGCTTTTAAGGCTAGGAGGACAGCTGTAAGCTCTAACTCGTTCGAGACTACAGGTGTTTCCCATGTCCATTGGTTCTGTACCGCTAGATTTCCACAGACTGCACCCCAACCTTTGCTGCTGGCATCGGTAGTTAAAATTGTCCAAGATTCCGGTTCCAGAGAGGTGCAATTTTGGAGATTGTGCACATTCTTCCACCATAGTAATGATATTCTCATCTCCTGGGACATGAATATTGTTTGTTGGTAGTCCTTCTTCTGCCATTGCTGCAGGAAGCCTAGTTGAAATGTCCTTATGTGCCACCTGCTCCATTTGACTAGTGGTATTGTTGACGTGAGAAGTCCTATCACCCTTAGACACTGTCTTGCTGACAACTTGGTTGTAATCTCCATTTGTTCTATGACCCCCTTTATATGAAGAATCTTCTCCTGAGGAAGAGACACTGTATTGTCTACTGTATTGAACTGAGCCCCCAGATAAATTAGATGTTTTGTCGGGGAAAGGTGACTTTTTTCTAGATTTACTAGCCATCCGAACTCGGTCAGAGTAGTCAACACTTTTTCTCGATTTTGTACGATTTCTTGCTTTGTCTGGGCCAACAAGAGGAGATCGTCCAGGTAACTGTATAACCTTATCTTCTTTAGTCTGAGGTACGCCACTAGAGATTGCAGAATTTTTGAAAACGTCCGAGGCGAAGTTGAGAGGCCGAAGGGTAGTGACATGAACTGAAGATGAGTATTCTCTATTGTGAATCTGAGAAACTGTTGAAAGTTTTGATGAATGGGTATATGAAAATAAGCATCTTTGAGGTCTATCGACATCATGTAATCTCCGGGTTGAACTGCAGATATGATTGTTTGTATTGATTCCATCTTGAATCTTTCTACTGTGATAAATTTGTTTAAGTATCTCAGATCGATTACCGGCCTCCATCCACCAGACTTTTTTGGTACGAGAAAGACAGGTGAGTATATTCCCTTGAACTTGTCCTGGCGGGAAACTTCTTTTACCACCTCTTGTGCTATCAAGTCTTGTCTGAACTGTCGTAGAATCTCTCTCTTTTCCTGCGATATCGACATCTTTGTTGACCTGAATCCAGGCATGGTCGGAAGAGCCAATTTCCGATTCCGCGGTAATTCCGCATACCGCCACTACCGAAATTCCGCTTCCGCTACATTCTGGTGGAATTCCGCTACATTCCGCGGAATTCCGCGGTATTCCGCCACGTGCACTTTCCGTATTTTTAAACGGACTTCCGTAATTTTTAAACGGATTTCCGTAAATTTAGGAGGAAACACTCAATCGCTCATTTGAAATATCTATTGTTAATAAAGTTAATTTGTATTTTGTAAATTTGGATAAAAAAAATGTTGAAACCGTTATTTTAGCGCAGTAACTCTCCGCTGATTATGATTGGTCAACTCATTCTGCATCTCCTGATTGGTCAATTCATTCCGATTCCGATTTTGCCGGAATTCCGAATTCCGGATTGCAAATTCCGAATTCCGGATTGCAAATTCCGAATTCCGCGGAACCATGCGGAAACCCCAATTCCGGCGGAATTTCGGAATTTTAGCTTCCGCGGAATTCGGAAGCCCATGCCTGCCTGAATCTCATAATGGGAGTTCTTTTGAAGGACCAAGTGTGACCTCTTAAAATTGTATTGGTTACCCAAGGATCTGCTATCTTTTCTTCCCACACCTGTCCGTAGATCTTTAGGCGTGAACCCACTGGATGGATGTGGGAGGATACACCGTCAAAAGGACTTGGTCGTCGTTTGAGAAGTGGATGCTGTTGGCTTATTAGATCTTTGGGTAGTAGCTGAGTTAACTCTCCACGTTCTGCGGAACTCTCGTCCTGGCTTATATGTTTTTGCATCCCTGAATCTTGACTGCGTCTGATTTCTCTGGAAAAAACGTTGTCTTTTCACCCTCTTTTCTTGTGGTATTAGGGTAGATCTACCCCCTGTCACCCTCTTAATTGCTTCTTCTAGTCTTGTACCAAACAGATTTCTTCCATCAAAAGGGATCCTCACCCAGGCCTGCTTTGATGTTGGGTCTGCCACCCAGGGTTTCAGCCAAAAGGCTCTTCTTGCCGTAACTGACGAAAGTAAGGTTCTAGAAGAGGCCCTGATTGTGTCTATGGACGCCTCACCTACGAAATCTGCCGCTATCTTAATGTCTTGTATTGCTGCTAAGATATCTTCCTTTTCTGCGCCTGCGTTGACTAAGTCTTCAACATTTTTTGACCATGCTTTTATTGCTTTCGCCACTGATGTCAAGGCAATCGCTGGTTTTGCTGACGATATTGAAGAGAGATAGATCTTTTTTAAATCACTGTCGATACGACGATCAAGACCTTCTTTAAACACTACGGAATCTTCCATGGGAAGTGTCAGATTTTTCACCAGGTTGGAGATGGATGCATCCACTACTGGTGCAGAAGATAGGAATGGTGCTTTTCCATCTGCTATCGGATACAGTTTCGACCATCTATTTTGTAGGGAAGGTTTTTTATCCATTCTCTCCCAGTCGTCTGTAAATAATTCTTTTATTTCATCCATTAAAGGGAAAGCAGTAGTCTTCTTTTTTAAGTGCGGGTAGTATTTACTCGTATTTTTGGGTGTAGTCTCTGCTTCCTCCCAATGTATTGCTGTCTTAACAGCATGAATTAACGGTTGTACCAACGTGAAATCGAAGTTTGAAGATACTTCATCTATATCGTTATCATCACCACCGTCCTCTAGTGCTTCCTGTGCTTCCGCCATAGAGGACAAATTTTCCTCTGGTGCCGGTATAGGCCTTGTATCAGGCTGGACAGTGCTTGCAGCTGTAGAAGACATCTGTTCTAAGACTGTCTGTTTGATGATCGCTACAATACTGCTTGGACTATATTGTTGTCGATCTCTTGAAGTACTTTCTCGGATAGTTGTAGTATGTTGTGGTGATCTTATTCTTGATCTTGATCTAGATCGAGATCGTGATCTTTCATAATTTGTCCGTCTGGACTTTGATCTAGAATCCTGGTAATAATACTGATTACTATGGTCTCTCGATGGCGATCTTCTATTATATCTTGAAGATCTTTGTGGTGTTCCAGACCGTGGTCTTGAGTGTCTGTCCCTTGATTTGGATCTCGGTCTTGGAGACCTGTGGGAAGCAGACAAATACAAATCACTATTAGTGATTTTAATATCATAGGGGAATCCCTTTAACCCCCTCCTTTTTTTTTTTTTTTTTTTTTTTTTTTAAAGAAATTTTTACCCCTTTGACGTTCTTTCCTTATCTTTGTTTTTTGATTTCCCCATCTTGGACTTGTCTGGGCACAGTACACACTCTAAGCAAAAGACAAAATAATCAAATACAATCATGTACAACTAGATGTCCGAGCGAGACCTATGCTACAATGACATGTGCCTAGGAAATTAAGTACGTACTTCTATGATGCTGAAAATAGAAGCTTGGATCCCCCACGCGACTGGAGTGGCCAGAGATGCTCCTCAGACGCCGTCTGATATAAAGTGAGCACTCTGTAAGGATCGCGCCGGCCTTAAATACCCATGGCCAATCAGCTGCGATCCTGCTCAGACCTCACTAAAGATGGCCGCCACCGCATCCTGCCCTTAGCGGCTCAGCCAATCGGTGAGCCGCTAGTGCCCTGACGCACTTCCGGAATTCGAAGGAAGACGGAAGTAACATGGCGGGCGGACGCCTGAACGCTCGCACGGCTATGAAACAAAACAAAACTGGTAAGCTAAAATGTCAGCGGTACTGTGCCCAATAACGGAAAAAAATTTGAATCCTATTGCCATATAGAGAATATAAATGCCAGAATGTTTCCGTAGCCGATGAAAACACAGTTTGAAAAAGGGATTTACTCTGCAAATGTATATTATATGCATATATAGCTATAGTCATTCTATCGGCTCATTTAGATGCCCAGAACATTTCAGGGGAAGGGTAACCCCTGCTATAGCATATCTTCATGGTACCTGGCATTCTTCTCCGAGGGGTAATCTTGTAATTGCAGACTCTAAATTTTGATTAATCCAATCCATCCATAACCTGTCAGGGAGAGGACAGAAAAAAGAATGGCCGTAGGCGGTCAACTGAAAACTTTTATATTAATGAGCCTGTCAGGGTTAATTGGATCAGGAATTAACCCATGAGTATGTGGCCATGGAGGCACCAGGGAAAGTGGAATAAATATACATGCTTTTTGTTCTAGTATTTTATTTCTAGAAGTCCTTAAATTTCTTGACAAGGGCTTCCATCTATGTCACTCAGCACCTGTAAATGCAGTCTTGCTGCTTTCTTGTTGGTTGCAGCATACTACTTCTGGTAATTGCAGTCTGGCTCCTGTCTTGCTGATAGAAGACTTCTCTCTGTGTTGCTTGCAGTCTTCCATCTTGTTTGAAGAGTCCCACATGGATACTCAACACAATAGAGTGAAGCTGCAGGATAATCCAGAAGCTTCCCATGACTTCCTCCACCGGGCCATTCTAGCGCTGTGTCCTCCCAAAATCTGTTGACATCCTCATGACTGCACAGTAGCATGGACTCAAATGGGCTTGGATTTTTTCCACTGAAGTCTGAGCGGGTCCATGCTACTGCACAGACATGAGGCGCACTGCGCCTGTGCAGTATTACAGACCTGATCAAGCTCGGCTTTTTCTGCCAAAGCCCTAGCAGGTCTGTGCTACTGTGCAGGGGTGAGCCGTGCTATGCCTGAGAAGTACCACAAATCTCTTCTTTTTCCGCCAAACCCTGAGCAGTTCTCTTATTGTGCAGGCGCAGTCGTTTTCGTACAAGATTGCTGGAACAACCTGGTGGAGGAAAACAGGGGAAGCCTATGGAGGATCCTCTCCTGAAGTAAATATCTAACTTTGCTTTAGCTAACCTCATGTCCCTGTGATGGAACTTTTTATAGACTTGGCACTGGCTTGACTGGCCACATTAGTCACAGCTGGAAATTCAAAGGGACTTATTTGAATTTCCCACTGGGGTTGACATGACCAGCTATATCTGCCCACCACGACAAGTCCCAGATGAGTCTATACAGAGCGGGTAGCAAGAACTTAGTTGAGTAGAACAGCACATACAAGATGGACCTCCTCCAAGGAAGCTGAACAGTGCAAGCAAGAACAAGAGAAGTCTTTAAACAAAAAGAATGGAGCTAGACAATAATCAATTCATGGATCAGGAAAGAGATCCTGGAAAAGAGCCCCGAAGACATTTAGCAAGCTACAGATAGCATAATATTACCACAGATTGTGTGTTTGTTTGACACTTTTACACATTTTGGGGTAGATATAAGTGGTCTGAGGAGACCTGCTATATACACATTAGCCATCTGACCACTCCAGTTTTGAGGTGCTCTTATTAAATCCTTGCTTTTTTTTTACCAGGCACCTCACGTGGCAAAGGAGTTTACCTAAAGTGGTCTTGTGGCCACCAGCAGTGAAAATGGAGCTCTGCGAGTAGGCTGTGGCTATGTTGGTACATGAGCTACGGGTGACACTCACACTCATAAGGTTTCCCTCTGCTCCTGTAGCCAGTGGGTGAGGCTGGTCAAGCCTCTGGAGGTTTCCATGGAGCTGAAATTATTCAACACCATGGAGCACTTCGTAAGCAAATATGCTCAGCCAGCCACAGTACATAGCAAGCAGGGCTTACCCATAACACAATGTTTCACAGGCAAGCTACACCTCACAAACATTTCTTGAATCAGCCAGTAAGTAAGCAAGCTACATTACCAACCAGCAATGTATGCATGTGGCACTACACGTGGCACTACAGCTTACTAAAGCGTAGATGAATGAACTCTAAAAGGTGTTGACATCAGGGAGGCATGCAGGCATCATACCAACAATCATTATTCCAATGATACCTTTAATGACTAACTGGACATGGTTTTTTGGAAGCTTTCAAAACTTTAAGTTTCTTCTTCAGGCATTAGACAGAACTGGGCCAGAACCGTACAACAGTGATTGTGGCATCATGTCAGATTTAGCCTACAGAATCATATATAAGGGCCCGTTTCCACTGTTGCGACGCGATTTCGCCGGCATTCCGACGCTTGTAAAAACGCATGCGGATGCGTTTCCGCATGCGTTTTTACCCGCGATTTCGCGTGCGATTTCGCATAATTAACCATGACACTGCCAGGGCAAAATAACATTGAAAAAGGTGCGAAATCGCACGCGAAATCGCGGGTAAAAACGCATGTAACAAACGCATGCGTTTTTACTATTAAATACATTAGCGGCGATTCGCACGGATTCCCGACACAGGCGAATTCTGTGGGTCCCGTCGTGCAGATTTGGCCCGCCGCCAAATCGCTCCCGCACGCCGCACATGTGGAAACAGCCCCGGCCACTTCAGTGTAACAAGCGAATCCGCATCTCGTCGCCGCATGCGAATTCGCTATGGTGGAAACGAGCCCTAAGTCTCTGGATGTTACAGAGTCTTGCCTCCTTTTTTTTCATATAATTTTTACTTTATTTAGAAAAAAGGAAAAGATCAGTCATATATACAAAATATCACAAATTCCACCTTCTTGCTCATATTTCATAATATTCCCAAAAAAGAAAACAAAAATAAGAGAAAAGAAAAAACAAAAATTAAAGAAACAATACATAAATCAAACTCCCACACCTCCACCCATCCCCCTTCCCTCCATCTAAACTCACTCCTCAGAAACAAGCCCAAAACAGTATCCCTATCTAACCAAAATACCATTAGAGTCCCCCACATATTTACATTTATTTATTCAACCAGAACTATTCCCTCCTCCTACTAAATCTCTAAATTCTACCGATTCTAAAAAATCAAACCACTTACCCCACTTAAGATTGTATTCCTCTTTTTTATCTTGCTGCAAAGCCAACTGATTTTCCAAACCCTTTAATACTCCCCATTTATACTTAATACACCTCCATTTATACTTAATACTCCCCCATTTATACTTAATACTCCCCCATTTATACTAAATACTCCCCCATTTATACTAAATACACCCCCATTTATACTAAATACTCCCCCATTTATACTTAATACTCCCCATTTATACTTAATACACCTCCATTTATACTTAATACTCCCCCGTTTATACTAAATACTCCCCCATTTATACTAAATACACCCCCATTTATACTTAATACGCCTCCATTTATACTAAATACTCCCCCATTTAAACTAAATACTCCCCCATTTATACTTAATACTCTCCATTTATACTTAATACACCTCCATTTATACTTAATACTCCCCCATTTATACTAAATACTCCCCCATTTATACTAAATACACCCCCATTTATACTAAATACACCCCCATTTATACTTAATACTCCTCCATTTATACTAAATACTCCCCCATTTAAACTAAATACTCCCCCATTTATACTTAATACTTCTCCATTTATACTAAATACTCCTCCATTTATACTAAATACTCCCCCATTTATACTAAATACCCCCCACATTATACTCCCCCATTTATACTAAATACTCCCCCATTTATACTTAATACTCCTCCATTTATACTAAATACTCCTCCATTTATACTAAATACTCCCCCATTTATACTAAATACTCCCCTATTTATACTTAATACTCCCCCATTTATACTTAATACTCCTCCATTTATACTAAATACTCCCCCATTTATACTTAATACTCCCCCATTTATACTTAATACTCCCCCATTTATACTTAATACTCCCCCATTTATACTAAATACTTCCCCATTTATACTTAATACTCCCCATTTATACTTAATACACCCCCATTTATACTAAATACTCCCCCATTTATACTTAATACTCCCCATTTATACTAAATACTCCCCCATTTATACTAAATACTCCCCCATTTATACTAAATACTCCCCCATTTATACTTAATACCCCCCCCCATTTATACTTAATACTCCCCCATTTATACTTAATACTCCCCCATTTATACTAAATGCACCCCCATTTATACTAAATACACCCCCATTTATACTTAATACTCCTCCATTTATCCTAAATACTCCCCCATTTAAACTAAATACTCCCCCATTTATACTTAATACTCCTCCATTTATACTAAATACTCCCCCATTTATACTAAATACTCCCCCATTATACTCCCCCATTTATACTAAATACTCCCCCATTTATACTTAATACTCCTCCATTTATACTAAATACTCCTCCATTTATACTAAATACTCCCCCATTTATACTAAATACTCCCCCATTTATACTTAATACTCTCCATTTATACTTAATACACCTCCATTTATACTTAATACTCCCCCATTTATACTAAATACTCCCCCATTTATACTAAATACACCCCCATTTATACTAAATACACCCCCATTTATACTTAATACTCCTCCATTTATACTAAATACTCCTCCATTTATACTAAATACTCCCCCATTTATACTTAATACTCCTCCATTTATACTAAATACTCCTCCATTTATACTAAATACTCCCCCATTTATACTAAATACTCCCCCATTTATACTTAATACTCCCCATTTATACTTAATACACCCCCATTTATACTAAATACTCCCCCATTTATACTTAATACTCCCCATTTATACTAAATACTCCCCCATTTATACTAAATACTCCCCCATTTATACTTAATACCCCCCCCCATTTATACTTAATACCCCCCCATTTATACTTAATACTCCCCCATTTATACTTAATACTCCCCGTTTATACTTAATACTCCCCCATTTATACTTAATACTCCCCCATTTATACTAAATACTCCCCCATTTATACTAAATACTCCCCCATTTATACTTAATAAACCCCCATTTATACTTAATACTCCCCCATTTATTCTAAATACTCCCCCATTTATGCTAAATACTCCCCCATTTATACTAAATACTCCCCCATTTATGCTAAATACTCCCCCATTTATGCTAAATACTCCCCCATTTATACTAAATACTCCCCCATTTATACTAAATACACCCCCATTTATGCTTAATACTCCCCCATCTATACTAAATACACCCCCATTTATACTTAATACTCCCCAATTTATATTAATACTCCCTTATTTATACTTAATACACCCCAATTTATACTAAATACTACCACATTTATACTAAATACTCCTCTTATACTAAATACTCCCCTATTTATACTAAATACTCACCCATTGTCACCCTTCTCCCCCAGTTTCACCCTCCCCCACCCAGTCCTTGTCACCCTCCTCACCTAGTGTTACCCTCCCCCACCCAGTGCGTTTATTTTGTGCTGACATGTTGCCCATATTGCGTTTATTTTGTGCTGACATGTTGCCCACATTGCGTTTATTTTGTGCTGACATGTTGCCCACATTGCGTTTATTTTTTATACTTAATACCCCCCCATTTATACTTAATACTCCCCCATTTATACTTAATACTCCCCATTTATACTTAATACTCCCCCATTTATACTTAATACTCCCCCATTTATACTAAATACTCCCACATTTATACTTAATACACCCCCATTTATACTTAATACTCCCCCATTTATACTAAATACTCCCCCATTTATGCTAAATACTCCCCCATTTATACTAAATACTCCCCCATTTATACTTAATACTCCCCCATTTATACTAAATACTCCCCCATTTATGCTAAATACTCCCCCATTTATGCTAAATACTCCCCCATTTATACTAAATACTCCCCCATTTATGCTAAATACTCCCCCATTTATACTAAATACACCCCCATTTATACTTAATACTCCCCCATCTATACTAAATACACCCCCATTTATACTTAATACTCCCCCATTTATATTAATACTCCCCCATTTATACTTAATACACCCCAATTTATACTAAATACTACCACATTTATACTAAATACTCCTCTTATACTAAATACTCCCCTATTTATACTAAACACTCACCCATTGTCACCCTTCTCCCCCAGTTTCACCCTCCCCCACCCAGTCCTTGTCACCCTCCTCACCTAGTGTTACCCTCCCCCAACCAGTGCGTTTATTTTGTGCTGACATGTTGCCCACATTGCGTTTATTTTGTGCTGACATGTTGCCCACATTGCGTTTATTTTGTGCTGACATGTTGCCCACATTGCATTTATTTTCTGGTGTCTGGGGTAACTGTTGCTGCATTTATTATTTAATGGTCATAGGCTATGCCTCGCTGTTACATCATTACGTTAGCTCCGCCCATACATAGTCATGGCCACGCCAGGGCCGGATTTACCATAAGGCACTGTAGGCACGTGCCTACAGGCGCCTGATGATTGAAAGGCGGCCCACTCCCCACCTCGAGCGCCTCCCTCCTTCCTGGTGCAGAGCCCTGATGAGAGTGTAAATGAGGGGTTATTCACCCTGCTTCTGTACTCCACTGACGAGATCTCCCTTCAGTCAGGGGCACCTCTATCTACTTAATACTGAGGTTTCTCTAGCTACCTAATACTTGAGAGCACCTCGCTACATATTATTGAGGGTACCTCTGGCTACTTATTACTAAGGGGCACCTGTAGCTATACCTGTGATGGGAAGTAAGGAAGAAGTGACAGCAGGGCCAGCTAGCAGACTTGCAGTGCGGTTTAGTGGGGGTCTGTAGGTTCATGGAGCATGAAGTCTAAGGCGCCAGGACATCTGTGCCTATAGGCTTCTGTGAGGTAAATACGGGCCTGGGCCACGCCCACAGTGCGCCGCAGCCCCCCATTTTTCGGCACAGCGCTACCTTACCCCCCCCCCCCCCAATCCCAAGTTGAACCCACAAAAATCTGGTCACCCCCCCCCCAATCCCAAGTTGAACCCACAAAAATCTGGTCACTGTAGCTAAACCCACTAGCGCAATTGCGATTAGGGTTAAAAGCAATTGCAGGACATGCAGTATTTTGAGCGCTCAATGCTGTGGATAGTAGCGCAATCACCCTTGGAATGGCTGCACATAGCACTGCTGCGATTTAGAAGCACTGCAGCGATTCCTAGTGGGTTCCAGCCCTCGGGGACAGTTGGGAGCCATGACAAAGGGCTGGGTGAATCAGTTACAATAGAACTGACAACTGATTTGCAGCCCAGGTAAAAGAAATGTCAATATGCCTCCTGAAAGTTTTGTCACAAATCACAATGCACCTCTGCAGAACAACTGGTCAGCTAAAACGTTTCCGTTACCCAGTCCTTGCTTGTGCACGTAAACTGTATCATACTGTATGTTGCTGGTTACATTACAAAAGATACATTACATTGCACAGTATGCACACATCTCATCTGCGCATAAGTCTGAAGTCACAGCGTAAAAGAGCGTATGGCTGTAATGTGCATTGTGCACTATGCAGCAGTTTCCCCCTCTAGCAGGGGCTGGCTCTAGTGATACAGGGGCGTGGCCACACAGACGGGTGACAGCTTGGGGCGGGGCTATGCTCTGGCTGAACATTTCAGGAAGTGAGTTGCTGGGATTGGCTTGCAGATTCTGCATAGAATGAACCAGGAATAAGGAGATCTCTGTTTATATACTCTATACAGAGGGGTATGTATGACATTCCTAATATTTCTCACATGCATACAGGCTTTATGCTAGAGGACAACAACAACTAGCATGCAACTACAACAACCAGCATGCAACTACAACAACCAGCAGGCTGGTATGAGCTTTCTGGGCTATATAGTTCCCCCTTGCCCAAAGGACCAGAGGCTGCAATAGTGTATTCACACCCAATGACTTTTCTGTGTCTAAAATAACATGTATTTATTTTATTCTATGTTGTGCTGACACTTTTGCTGCAGTGCTTTCACTGAAGGTCAACTCATAGGTGCTCACATGTGCCTACCACAATATAGGCTTAATTTTAGAGGAGGGGGGGGGGGGGGGGGGGGGGGGGGAGGGTGATGGACCTGCCAGATTGTTTTGTGAATAAATATGAGCAAATGTGGGGTGAAACAACTGCTTGCAGATAGCATCCTTGGCGGATATTGAGTATAGCACCCCAGAACTGCAAGGCAAGGATGTTATTCACTGATCCAGCAAGCCACCAGAGCTTTAGTTAGCCATATGAGTCCATAGTGACCTGATCCAGCTAGCATACAATTACATTGTGACGAAGGCTTGGGACCTACTAGAAAGTTAAAATTGCTATTGCGGTCACTGAGTGCTTTTGGTATTGATTTTTGCTGACTTTTTCAGATCGATATCCAGCGTTTTTGAAGCAATTTTGATTGTAATTTAAGCAATTTGTTCAGCGATTGTGATTTCTATAGCAATTTGGGATTTCCATAGGTTTAGTAGTAAAAAGTGCCACAAAACCTCTTTGTACAGTGATTAAAAAGCGATTTTGCACTGCATTTGTGATTTCTAGAAATCATAATTGTAGTGTGGGATCTGTGTACAGCCTGTATAGCCTTTTGACACCTGAAGCGGTAATTTAGTATTTGTTTTGGTGATGTGTATACAGTTGTTCATCATCATTAATTTGGGTAACAAGCAATTTGCACACGTATATTTTAAGTTGATTCTTTATTTTTTATTTTCATTACAGCGCTGGGTGACTGGGTCCCACTATATGCAAGGAGTATGTTCTCCTCATGTCTGCTTGGGTTTCCTCTAGCACTCCGGTTTCCTCCCACATCCCAAAGACATACAAATACGTTAATTGGCTTCCCCCTTAGGCTCCGTTCACATCTAAAATTGCAAAACGCTAGCGATTACTGCTAGCGTTTTGCGGGAGTGACTTTCTTTTTTACGCGATTAACGCGGAAAAATCACTGGACACGCGTTTTGAAATCGATCGGGATTAGCGGTTCTATACATGCTAAGCGTGATCGCTCGGGAATCGCTGGGAAAATGATGCATGTAACGCGTTTGTGGTGTGAAAGAGGCTTCAGCCAATCAGGCTGCATTATTTAACCAGCTGAGCGGTCTGGACGAGCTCAGCTCGTCCAACACCGCCAGAGGCTGCCGCTCAGGCCCTGCTGGGCCGATTTTAATGAAATAAAAAGCAGCACACGCAGCCGGCACTTTGCCAGCCGCGTGTGCTGCCTGATCGCCGCTGCAGCGCGGCGATCCGCCGCGTGCAGCGGCGAAAGAGGGTCCCCCCAGCCGCCCGAGCCCAGCGTAGCCGGAACAAACAGTTCCGGCCAGCGCTAAGGGCTGGATCGGAGGCGGCTGACGTCAGGACGTCGGCTGACGTCCATGACGTCACTCCGCTCGTCGCCATGGCGACGAGGTAAGCGAAACACGGAAGGCCGCTTATTGCGGCCTTCCGTGTTACTTCTGGCCGCCGGAGGCGATCGGAAGAACGCCTCCGGAGCGCCCTCTAGTGGGCTTTCATGCAGCCAACTTTCAGTTGGCTGCATGAAATAGTTTTTTTTTTATTTAAAAAAAACCCTCCCGCAGCCACCCTGGCGATTTAATCAGAACGCCAGGGTGGTTAAGTCTGAGGGGAAAGTAAAGAAGCAAAAAAGGACAACCCAGCATGCCCTGCAACTTCCTTTGTGTGTACCAAATAAGAGTTAGGTAAACTGGGGAATGATCATTTATCAACAAGAAAAGTAATAGTGATTTTAACTTTTGGATTGCCTGGTTAGCATCCTTATTACTTGTTTACCAGATAAAAATAAAGAATTGATTTTTGATTTTATGCCTGACAGTTACACTTTTAGATTGGTCCTAGACTATGATGGACATATGACTTTGGTAGGGATTAGATTGTGAGCACCTCAGAGGGACAGTTAGTGACAAAACTATGTACTGTGTAAAGTGCTGCAGATGTCGGTGCTATGTAAATACTAAATAATAGTTATTGCAGTGCTGCTGTTTGAGGCAACAACCACATGGTTCAGTTGTATAATCAGTTGTATTGTCTTCCTGCAAAATGGGTAGATATCAGGAACAATTCCAAAAATAAAAGTTCCAACAGAAAATAATAGGTGAAAGTTGCATTTTACAATATAGGGGAAATTGGGTTTAGAGTCTTGTGTGGTTGGCCAATGCTGCAAAGGAGATAGACCCAACAAATGACCACAAGGAAACAAGTTAGGCTCGGTTCACATTTGTTTTAAAAATGTTTCCATGGTTCCGTTTTTGGGCCCGGACCAAAACCGGAGCCACGGATACCAATGTTAAAAATAGCAGCCATCTTCACAAAAAAAAAAAAAACGGGATCCGCGGGGGATCCTGGTTGAAAAACTGAACGGAGGGTCCGGACTTGTCGGGACATCACGGACCCCGGATGGGACTTCACTGAGCCCAAATATACGAGGGGTAGTGGTAGGCAATGCAAAAATAGATCTCCCTCTACACAGACACAGAAACGGAGGGAGATCTGGATTGCCTACTGCTTGCTCCTCCCCTCAATGACAAGGTGTTTAGGCTGGAGGGGAAAGCAGCCAAGACGTGGGGCAGTGGCGGGGATTGGGGTCACCCTCTCCCCCTCCAGCTATTTACGGAATTGTTATATGCAGCGACCGGGGAAGCTTACCTTCCTATCTTCCTCCGCTTGCTGTGTGACTTCCTGCAATGTCGCTTACTGAAGTATAGAGGGCGGCATTGCAGGAAGTCACGCGGCGAGCTGTGGAACGCAAGGAAGGAAGGTAAGCTTCCCTGCTCGCTGCATACCATTATATATGCGCAAATAGCTGGATGGGGGACCCAGGTGAGGGGCGGGGGGGAAGATGTTTACTAAGAGCTATTAGTTGAAATTGACATTGCTGTTTAAATAAAGTGATCTGACTCAACTTGTTCTGTATTGGGACAGGTGTGTGATGTCCTCCACAAGAAGAGGTGGGTGGAATGTCCTCAGCGCAAACGGTGCAGATCCTCCTGGGATCCAAGCGTTACCTCGTCCCACGCGACCAGCTGGTAGCCCAGAGTGGCTTCTTCCAAGCCCTGTTCCGCTCTGGGATGCGTGAGAGCAGTGGAGAGGTGGTGACCCTGCATGGACTCTCACATGAAGGCTTGGAAGGTGTCTTACGGCACATCACAGGAGGTCCGGTGCAACCTTGTAGCCCAGTGGAAGAGGCAAAGTGTGGACTTCAGGCAAAAGCCTCTGAAGGTTGCCCAAGGCAAGATGAGACAGATTTTGGCCTTGAAGCTTTGGACCAAGGCGCTCTGCAATCATTGGTGGAAGCTGCTTGCTACTTACAGGTCCAAGGCCTGCTTTCTCTTCTACAGTCCTCAATGTCAGCGGACACTTGCCTGGACCTCTTTGAGGTGTCACAGTTGCACGGCCAGTGGGAGCTAGCCACGGCATGCCTGCGATACATGGCTATAAACTACCACTCTATGCTACAAAGACAGGACTTCCAGGAAAGCCCAGAGTCTCTCAAAGAGAGCATTTTACAGGAGCGCCTCCGAGGAGTGCCAACACTACTGGTTCTGTCCCAGCAGGGTCCAGAGTCTTGGGTGCTTTTGCGGTACCTGGAAGGAGGAGATGCGTGGCAGGCTATTCCTGGAGATATCCCACCGAGCATGCTGAGGGTGCAGAGCTATGGCGCTACTACACTGAACAACTACCTCTTTGTGGCTGGAGGAACCCGAGAGAATGGTCAGGAGGTCAGTGCGGTTCACTCGTACAACCCTAACAATGGATTGTGGAATGAAGAGCCTTCCATGAACCAGAAGAGGTACCTGTCTATCCCAAAGCTCTCTTAGTGGGTGCTTAGCTTAGTGTTCATTTTAGTCAGAAACCAGTCCAGTATGTCATTAAGGGCTGGTTCACACTGCAGACGCTTCTGAGTACTTTTAGAATCACCAGTGATTATTATGGTTAATTTGGTTAAAATTACAAACCTGCTATATGCAGCTTTATTTATTTTGTTTAAGCGATTCAGCTTCAAGAAATGTGCAAAAACATACATTCTTCAAAAATCGCGTTGCAAAATTGCGTTCGTTAAGCATTATACGCTTGAATTTTCCATTGTGAACTAAGCCTAAGTCACCATAGCAGCCATGTTTAAAGAAAACCTGTGACTTTTATAATTGAAGAAATTGGATACTTACCTTGGAATGGTGGAGCATCTGGATCTTAATGAGGCTTCCCCCGTCCTTAGTCACCCCGATTCACTGCTGGCAGCCATGGAAAAACCTAAACAAGGTCCTTTTTAGGCGCACTACCAGCTTCCTGCTGGGGCTCTGGCAGAAATAGCCGAGACCGATCAGGTCCACTGTACTGCGCAGACGACTTGGGTATTTGTATCGGAACCCGAGTGGGTAGCCCCTAGTGCGCCTGCGCAAACTGCCCAAGAGTTTCGGGGTCTGCCACTGCTATCTCCCCTCTGCTAAGGGGTCAAGCCTCTTTAGGATCTAGAGCAGGCATGGGCAAACTTGGTCCTCCAGCTGTTAAGGAACTACAAGTCCCACAATGCATTTGCCTTTATGAGGAATGACTGTGGTGGTCAGACTCCTGCAATGCATTGTGGTACTTGTAGTTCATCAACAGCTGGAGGGCCAAGTTTGCCCATGCCTGATCTAGAGGCTTCCCCCACCTGAGGTAAGTATCTCATGGGAGCACTTTTTCCCCCCTTCAGGTACATTTTTAAAGTCAAACCTTTTATGATGACACCTGTTTCATGTTTGCCACAGAAGTACTGAGCAATGCCCAACTTTTTCCACCATTGATTGTATTGCATGTGAGTAAAGTCTTGAACATTCTATAGATTACTGTAGACCGATTTTATTAAGAAAAGCAAAATTCTCAATGCAGCTACTATCTTGCACAAATAGTAGTCCAATCGGTGAACCTTCTTAATTCTCCTCCTATCCCCCACCCCCCTTCCCCCAAGCCAAAGCCTCTCCATCGTAGTTTGGAGCTCTGTGACTACCCCTGATGTATTGCCATGGGCCCGCACCCCCCCCCCCCCCAGCTTGGCGGCTGCAAGTTGTGGCTGCCAAACTGGGAGGGGGGGGAGGGGGGAATACACAGAGATCCAAACTTTTTGGCAGGCTTTGGGCAATGATTTATAGTTTGAGGTTTGGGTTTTCCAGACCCTTTTGAAAGTCTTCTTACTAAGGGTCAATACCCATGAGGGCAATAGAATAGGCAACAACTAAATGGGAAAACTTTGCTGTGATCCCATCTGACCCTGCTGTGGCATAGTGGTTAACACTTTTGCCTTGCAGCGCTGGGATTCTGGTTTGAATCCCGGCCAGGGCACTATCTGCACAGAGTTTGTATGTTCTCCCTGTGTCTGTGGGGTTTCCTCTGGGTACTCCCGTTTCCTCCCACATCCCAAAATTGGCCCCTGACTACATTGGACATTTAACTATGGTAGGGATTAGAATGTGAGCTCCTGTGACAAGACTAGAAATACTCTGTAAATCCCTGCGGAAGATGTCCGCGTTATAAAAATTCTATATAATAATAACAATAATGGGCAGTTGACTGTTGTGCCTCCTACAGTTGACAGCTGCTCTTGTAGATCTGCTGGGTACTTGCAGGCATCTGCAAACATTCGGCATGGGCACTGGGGTCGCCATTCCCCTACAATGCATGTGGGTTTTCAACTTTGTAGTAACCACACCATGTGTCAACTGCTGACACATTGGCTTGCAAATCCCTTGCATTAAGCTAATTACTCGCCTAACGATGGATCAGGGAACCTCACAGCAACGCTTCCTGGCGAAAGTTCCCTGATTCATCTTTCTGTCCTCGGGAACAAGCGACGGCACCTGACTGTTTTAAACGAGAGTTCAAATGATCGCGGCACTTTGCACGGGAGTCGTCGGTTCTTAAAGATCTGATCCACATTGACGGTCATCGCAAATCATTGTTCACCTAATTGCGTGACTGTACCCACGTTGCAAGATTGCAGAAACGATCACTCGCTGCTTAATAAAATCGCCGGTCTTCCTAACAATAGCGGGCAAAATGCGCGAGTTGGGGACGGGCCTTTGCATAGCACACTGAATTGACATCTGAATGTGCAGCAAGCATACAGTTCTCCTGTTGGTGTGAATCAGGGGAGCCTCAAGGCATAGGGAGTACAGGCCATTGCCTGGAGCGCCATGTTACTGGATTAAGCCATGCCCCGTGGCCTAAGCCATGCCCTTGACTGAAACCATGCCCACTGATGAAGTCCCACCCCCACGGGTGTTTTATTACTTGCTTCTGCTGCATCTGCTTAGCATAAGTTTCAGGCAGCTGCCACTGTGTCCTTCTGTGCCTTGTACATCTTTTCCCCCCTTTGTGCCTCCTTCTGTCCCCCTTGTGCCTCCTTCAGTCCCTTGTGCCATGTCTGACCCCCTGTTTGTCCTTCTGTCTCCCTTTGTGCCTCCTATCTTCATGTGGCTCCTTCAGTCCCCCTGTGCCATCTCTGCCTCCTTCTGTCCCCTTGTGCCTTTCTTAATCCCCCTGTGCTACTACTGCCCCCCTGTTCCTCCTGCAGTCCCGCACTGCCTCCTTCTGTCTCCCTTTGTGCCTCATTCTGTCTCCATGTGCCTCTTCAGTCCCCATGTGCTACCTCTGCCCCCTGTGCCTTCCTCTGTCGCCCTGTGCCTCCTTCTGTGCCCCTTTGTTCCTTCTTCTGTCTCCCTGTGGCTTTGTCTGTTCCCCTCTGCCTCCTTCTGTCTCCATGTGCCCCCTTACATCCCCCTCTGCCTTTTTCTGTCCCCCTTTGTGCATCATTCCTTTCCCCTTTGTGCCTCCTACTGTCTCCCTGTGCCTCCCTTTGTGCTTTTTTTCTGTCCCCCATCGTGCCTCCTTCTGCCCTCTTTGTGCCTCTTTATTTCCTCCTGTGCCTACTTTTGTCCCCCATTGTGCCTCCTTCTGTCCATCATGCCTTCTTTTGTCCCCCTGTACCACCTGCTGCCTCTCTGTGTACCTCCTTCTGTTCTCCTTTGTGTATCATTTTGTCCCCCATTGTGCCTCCTTCTGTTCCCTTGTGACTTCTTCTGACCCTCATGCCTCCTTCTGTCCCCCTGAGCCTCCCTATATCATCCCATGTGCCTTATTCAGCCCTCCTGTGCCTCCTTCTGTTCCCCTTTGTGCCTCATGAAAGTGGAGCCCTGCCTATGTGTATTTTCTGGTAAAACGCTGCAGCCTTTACATGTTTTTCTGGTGAAACACTGCCACAATAAGTGTAATTTCTGGTGAAACACTGTCGCATTATGATTATTTTCTGGTGAAACGCTTCTGCAATACGTGTATTTTCTGGTGAAATGCGGCTACATTACGATTATTTTTGGGGGATGGGGGGGTAGGCGCCACAGGTTTTCTTGCCTGGAGTGACAAAATGGCTAGAGGCACCCCTGGTGGAAATTTGCAGTGTTTTGACATAACTTCTCACCAAATCGTAGACCATTTTTAAGTTTAGGCCAGACTTCAAATGTTACTTATGGTATGATCGCTAGCAATGGAGAACTTTAGTAAATCACATCAATAAAATCAGGGGTGTGACGTCAGGGCAATTTTGGGTACCTGGAGTCGGAGTCTGTGGGTTCAATAAACTGAGGAGTTGGAGTCGGATGATTTTTAAACCAAATCCATAGCCTTTGTAAAAGTTAGACTAAGGAGTCGGTGTTGAGGAGACGGAGCAATTTCGGGTACCTGGAGTAGGAGCTGTTAGGTATAAGGTCTCAGAGAAAATAAACACATATATCAGTAGCTAAAGATTGGCTGTACTTACATTACATATGCATTTCACTGTCCACGTTTGGATTTCACAGAATTTGTATATAGTATATGCAGAGATAGATGCTCCTGACAGCTCATGGCAGGCTCCATGTTTTTCTGTCAAATGTGTCGTCATGTCCTGCCTGCTTCCTGATCACAGAAAAGCTGGTACTAAATAACACAGTGTGCAGTGAATATTAATGAGCCATGTGGCTAGGAACAATAGCTGACTCCTGCAGTGTACTCTGCCCCGAGATTTATCAGTGCTAGGCGCTGGACTGATTAGAAGCTGCTGTAACGTCTCATTAGCAGCCGAGGGGAGGGCCCCAGAATGCTTTGCAGTTTAGTATGCGGCTTGCGTCCTTATGGGTCTATAACAGCCTTTAAGATAAGCACACATCAAAGGTAACTGAGATTTTTATCTTCACTAATGGCTTTTGGGCTTCCTTCTAAACTGTTTAACACAGGAGAATAGAGGTTTAAATTAGCTTCTGCAGCCTGACAGTTACTCTTTAAGTAGGTTTCATAAACTGAGGAGTCAGAGTTGGATGATTTTTGTGCCAACTCCACAGCCCTGAATAAAATAGTGTGGAAAAAAGCTTAATTGATAGACGAGAAGAAACGTTCTTGATCAGATTTGCAAGATATCGCTTCACTATAGTCCTGTAATGTAACCATTTTTTATGCAGCTATAAAACTTGTTTTTTCCGTTTGTTGGATAACTGTAGCAGTGTCTGAGATGCAGGTTAGGACTTGGCTCCTTATTATAGTAATATCATCAGAGTCTAGCAGACCACCTAGCTGGATAATGACTCAGCTTGGAAATATCTGTTATTATCTGTCCCTTTTTTATCTTTTTTTTCTATACACTAATTGGCCAAAAAATGCAAAAACCTATTAACATTGTGTAAATTCCCCTTGTGTTGCAAAATTGGCTCTAAGCCATCAAATCATGAACTCCTCAAGACCTCTGAGGGCCCTTTCAAACTGGGACGGTGCCCACTGCAGCCTTATGAAAGCCTATAGGGTAGTTCACACTCCCCACGCCGCGGTATGCTGCGCCAGAAGTGCCCTATCCAGCGTGCGGACATACCTACATTATCACGCGGCTCCTGCGGCGATCTGCATCAGACCGAAAGTCATGTAAGTCTATGATAATGTGCATGTATTTAAAAAAAAACTGCCGCAGTTTTTAGCGTTGCGCTGAAGCGTATTTTAGCAATACGCTTCAGCGCACGTCATCGATTGGCGAACAGGAAGTGAGCATCACTTCCTGCTTGGCCAGATGCCGACGGGGATTACCGCATACTAATGCGGTAATCCATGAAGGATTGGCGGTTTTGGCGATGTGAAGAGTAGACGGCCTGAAGGCATCCTGAGGTATCTGGCACCAGATTGGTAAATTGATTTAGAACCTCACCAGATTTTACGTGTTTTTGCAGTGTATCCCGACTCAAAGGTTCAGACTGAGGTCTGTAAAGTAAGGAGGCCAAAGAAAACTTTGACCAGGTTGCCCACCTTTTTCCTTTGCTCCATAGTGCTGATGCTCACATACACATTTAAGGTTTTTTCAGTGGTAAACAGGAGACTGAATGGACACTAATGCCCGTGACCAGCAAAGTGCAAGGCCGAGTCTGTTCTGAAGCCTTTTTCTCAAATTTTTTTTGCTATAGACTCTTCTGTTGGCCCAGAGTAGACGGTCAAGCCTTTATGGACCACCTTGGTTTCATGCATGAAAAGAATGCCGGGGAAGGTACTATCGTATTTATGTAGAATACTATCCACAACCTCGACAGCCTTCAGTTCAAATTCTAAGACACAGTAGTGGTCTGAGCAGCCAGGTGCAGTGGGCACTCCTCCTTCAACACTTCGACTCGAGCCAAAGCTCTGGTCCAAAATGAGCTGCTTACCTAAAGAAAGGGAAGCCTCGGGATCTTATTGAGGCTTCCATCAGTGTTCTGATGGCCCCCTAGAAGAATTCTATCAGGGCTGCACACATCCTTTTCCATCAGCATGGCCCTGCATGCGCAGCAAGTCGGAGCTGTTTATGTACGAGTGGCTCTGTGCTACTGCACATGCACAGCTGTGCTCACCCAGCTAACAATGTGGTTCAATAGAATCCAGAGGCTTCCCTCTCTTTAGGTAAATACAGTAGAGTCCCAGTTATTCAGAACTCAACTAACCAGCTGTCTCAACCAGCCAGTACGAATCCCTGGCAGTACTCGCAGTGGGGAAGGAAACCTCTTTAGGCTATTTGTGGGCTCTGCTATGATTAAAGACTGGTTTCCACGGCTCCCCCAATCCTCTATAATAAAACCCTTCTGTCTCTGCGTCCCGTGTCTCTGTGAGTGTCCCACATGCGCTCTGCACATTTACAGGGACGCAGAGACAGTGAGGGGGAGTGACGTGAACAGCACGGCCAAGGGGCGCGCGGCGGGCGCATGCGCAATGAAGACCTAGCCTGTTTTTAAATGGGCTTAGGTCCACTAGTGTTAATATATTTTTCATTACTGTATTTAATAGAGAGTTTCAAAGTATGTCCTGTATTTTTCAGATTATAAGATGCACTTTTTCTACCCCAAAAATGGGGAGAAAAAGTCCCATCTTATATTCCAAAGATGGGGAGTCCCCAACTTACAATCGCCTGCCATTACGAACTGCCGCAATGTCCGGGATTCCCTGCCTTGTCCCCCACAACCCCCTTCCCCCGGTCTCCTCCGCTCCCTGTTTCCCCTTCTGGTCCCCCCACTGGTATCGCTAGGAAGGTGAGCCAAGATGCTGCTAGCTAGTATTACACAGGGATTGGAGGAGACATGGGGGGGGGGGGCAGTAGGGGACACAGGTCGAGACATGGGGGGGCAGGAGGGGACATGGGGGACAAGACGCAGGGGACACAGGGACATCAGGGGGCAAAGGAGAACACAGTGGGACATACTGGGGACAAAAGGGTACACAGAGGGGGAACAAAGGAGGACAGAAGGGGACACTAATTGGGAGGGGAACATCTACAAGACATGCTTGAAACATGGACGCACTAGGTTTAGTA